>NW_015557202.1:958047-973222 GCF_001515605.1 Sinocyclocheilus anshuiensis | reverse complement strand
CGACGCTGTCGACCGGCTTGCGTCTCTTCTTAGTACCCACTGTCGGTGCGAATGCAACCCTTTAAATGGTACTGGGAAATAGTTCGCGCAAAATCGTCCCAGTACTTTAGTACTGTACATTTACTTCTTGAACTAAAGCGGTGCGAAAGGCCCTTTTAAGATGCTAAACTCCTGGAAAGTTTTCAGTCCACTGATCCAGTAAGCGAATGCATTCAAAAAGAGCGCGAGCCCTCACATGTCACGCGCGCTGTGTGAAGTACAGACTGAACGGATTGTCAACATCCTACTGCTGTATGGCCAGATGAGACGCAAACTACGGTTTCTCGACTGGATATCCAGTCTCGATGGTAAAGTTTTGATGGATGAAGACTGCAATCAAGGTAAAGACGATTGCGGTGGCGTACAGGAGTCGTACAGTGATACTTTTCACGTCCACGAGTCCGCTAGGGTCCGCTATGGTATGCGTGACGTAAAAATCATCATCGGAGAGTATGCGCGGAGGCTCCGCGCAGACATCCGCATGCCTCCCATTTTTTGTGACCGCGTGGACAAGTACGTGCGGTCAGTAGGCTACTGCACATGCGCAGGCTGTGTGAAGAAGCCCGTTGCTACTCGAACCTGTACAATCCGTCGATAAAACAATATAAAGACAGCCAGAGGTGCAATAATTCTGGGCAATTGTTTGTTCACATGTTTGTTGCGGAGCGGACCAAAAGACAGCCAGATGTGCAATAACTCTGGGCAATTCTTTGTTCACATGTTTGTTTATTGTTCAAGCCGATCTACTATGCATGTATGGAACACGTCCGCAGAGCGGACCATCAGCGTATGCTTTTGGTAGTATAAATACAAGTAGTCCGCGTCTGCGCTGTCCGTGTACCCGTCCGGATTGCTCACGCTGAAAGTATAACAGGCTTAAGCATGCGAGTGATCTTGACGCACTGATCACACATTGTGTTTATGCACAGACACAGACATTTCCGTACATTCACGTTGTTTCCACACACATTCATGAAAATGTTTTGATTTGTCATGTTTATGTTGCTGTGTTTAGTTATACGGAATGGATCAGACTCGAAACAGGTGAACTACTTGACTAATTCCAGTACAGAACCTATAGGATGTTGCGCATGCGCGACTGAACGAATCACTCCCCGATACGACTCGTTCTTCCCGAGTCACATTAAAGATTCGTTCAAAACAAACGAATCGTTCAAGAACGACCCAACACTACTGCCCATGCGCAGGCTGTGTGAAGAAGCACGTTGCTACTCGAACCTGTACAATCCATCGATAAAACAATATAAAGACAGCCAGATGTGCAATAACTCTGGGCAATTGTTTGTTCACATGTTTGTTTACTGTTCAAGCAGATCTACATGCACATGTATGGAACACATCCACGGAGCGGACCATCAGCGTACGCTTTCGGTAGTATAAATACAAGTAGTCCGCTTCTGCGTAGTACAACTGTTTTCAACATTGATATTGATAAGACATGTTTGAGTACCAAATTAATAATTATCTCTGAAGGATCATGTGACACTGAAGCTTGGAGTAATGGCTGCTGAAAATTCAGGTTTACGATCACAGGAATAAATTAAATTTTAAAATATATTAAAATAGAAAAATAAAAGTTACAATACAATAAAAGTTATTGTAAATTGTAATAATATTTCATAATATTACTGTTTTTACTATATTTTTGATCAAATAAATACAGCCTTTGTTGAGCATAAGAGACGTCTTTCAAAAACATACCAAAAAAAAATAAAAAAATAAAAATTGATGATGTCCCTGTACATCACAGTGTTTTACACATGTTAGTTTTGTCCAAGGGTTGAAACAGACAAGCGAGTGCCAGTATCCCATGCTGTCATCTTTCAAAATTATCCTTGTCATTGAAATGCATTAGTGAAATGGGTTTGGCTAAATTAGAAATGCATTTTAATAAAGACTAATGAGGACTTCAGAGGGTTCGTGTTGTGGGGGAGCAATAAACTACCTGAGCATGCTGTAGACCTTCGTTTACAATACAATTATTGCGCATCTAATTGTCGCTTCATTTTAGGGGGGGGGAAATGTCACACATTTTAGCACTGTCACTGGTTTTCCCTATTGCTCATAATGGACAAAAGTGATTAACGCATTTTAGCCTTGCTGGAGACAGAGAGACCCATCGGCAGTGTGTTACACTGTAATTTCTTTGTTAATTACATCTCATGGGAGGAGCGGGTAGAGGAAAGAGGCTCGCAAACGCTGAGGGCAGTGTGTGCCAGTGTGGGTTTAACAGAGGAGGGTGGGTTATACGGTTGCTAAACTGGCACACTTACACACTAGTCTGCTTTCAGTGCAGAAGGTGTGAGTCTCCGCAGTAACAAGCTCCCCCACTGTGGCGCTCATATATATCCCCCAGCCGTCTTCCATGCTGTGATTCCTCATTCCTTTGCCCCACTTTTGAGGACACACATACTCACTTATCAGGCTCATCTCAGCAAACACTCTCCACTCTGATTTATCACAAAACTTGAATGGACTGGTAATCTGTAAACACTCTCAACTTCATGCAGTGGAAATGCTGGGAGTTTATTGTCTATCATTTAAAATGAAGGAGAAGAGACATGTAGGTCATGTACATGAATGTGTGTGTGTGTGTGTGTGTGTGTGTGTGTGTGTGTGTGTGTGTGTGTGTTTATGCATTTAGCAGACATTGTTATCCAAAGCAATTTGTCATAGAGCCAACAATAGTCATAATTTCATAATACATATAGGTTTATAAGACAACTAGATTTGAAAGCAAGCATTAGTAAAGAGAAGAAATACAGAGAAGATTTTTATTATTATTATTATTTTGTTTATTATTATTATTATTATTATTATTAAATGTGGTAAACATATGGGGTATGTATAGCTTTAAACAATCCGGAGCATTTCTGTTTATTTCTATGTTTACATTTAAAAATAAATTAATAAATATGTAAAAATTTAAAAAATCCCAGATGTTCCTGTGGTCTCAGACTTTTGGGTTGTGTTGCTAAAGGGAGTTTCAGCACATGCATGCATAATTTTAGAGGGATTTCCATGAAGATGGGGTCACTGCCACTGTTGCAGGAAATAGGGAAAGGGCTAGGGAAAGCCAATGTATTTTATCTGACATCAAGACCTGGCTGGTATCAAGCAGGGCCAGAGTCCTGGATGTCTCAAGGGTGCACCGACCCATGACTGAACCCTGAGGCTGCTTTTCTGCATGACCACCAACACATTCCTCTCACATCAACTGAGGGCACTTTGACTGCAACAACAACACGGCACAACACCGCAGCGCACACCAGCTCCAGACATGAGTGGAAAGCCTGCACACATCATGCTCAGCTGTTACGCTGAGAGTTTCTCTTTTTCAGGAGGAATACAGAGTACTGTTATTTTCACCAGTTTCTAATCGTATTAGCTACAGTTTCCTAGGGAAATCATAACGTAATGAAGTTTATATTTGTGTACACTACCATTCAGAGCATTGGTGTCGGTAAGATTAATTGAATGTTTTTGAAAGTCTCTTATGCTCAACAAAGCTGCATTTAATTGATAAAAAATGCAGTAAAATAGTAATCTTGTGAAATATTGTTACAATTTATAATAACTTTTAGCTATTTTAATATATTGTAAAATGTCTGTTATTCCTGTGATGCAAAGCTGAAGTTTCAGCAGCCATTACGCCAGACTTCGTGTCACATGATCCTTCAGAAATCCTTCTAATATGCTGCTTTGGTGCTCAAGAAACATTTCTTAATATTGTCAATGTTGAAAACAGTTATTGCTGCTTAATATTTTTGTAGAAACCATGATGCAATACCATTCAAAAGTTTTGGGTAGTTAAGATTTAAAAAATAATAGTAAATAAATATATTATTAATTCTACTCAGCAAGGACGCATTAAATTGATTAAATGTGACAGTAAAGCCATTTATAGTATTACAAAATATTTTTATTTCAAATCTTTTGAACTTTCTATTCATCAAAAAATCCTCGGAAAAAAAATCATCATGAATTTACATAATTTTCAAACCTAAAATCGGCAAACTTTTATTTTTGCGAGTTGAAGTAAGTATATGCGCTACCGGGTTTAGCGCTGCCAAGTGAAGTGCATCAGTGAATAAAATGTCGGTTTTGCATTTTGCTCTGAAACCGGCAGCGCATAGCCTAGATTTATGCTTTTGGTTTGAGTGGAAATCTTATACAATATTGCAGTTAGTATATCTAAATCTGTGATTGTGCATTAAAAGCTGTCAACAATGTCGGTACGCAAATGAGCGGTCTGAACATATTTACACATCACGTTTTTTATTTTGGTCGTGCATGCGCACATGCATAGCACTTTTGTGCATCCGTGAATATATTGCTGTATTTTTGTAAATGTTCAAGGTACTGCTTGTAAATTAGATTTTTATTTGCCCTGACTGTTTTTTTTTTTTTTTCATAACACTTGCAACTGCATATTTTTTTCAATATCATCATGCAGAGGTGTAATAAAGACTAAAACTTAATTTCGGAGGAATGCAGCAGGTCAGTGAAGACATTAAATATCTCATTAAACATAACCCTCTATTATAACTCCACATAATGACACATCTTGAAATGTAACTGCTGCTAGGACTCTTTATGAGAGAAATACTTTATTCAGTCTCAGTTCTGTTCTCCATAATCATGGCTACTTGCATATCTAAAGCATTGCATATCTACTTGCATAAAGACGTTAATGAGCTCGACAGTGAGGAGGACACCATTGGTCAAGCATTTTTTACATTTATGCATATGTCCAAAGTGACTAACATTGAATTCAAGGTATATATTTTATAATTTCATGTGTTTTCTGGGAGCTACAGAACATGAATGCTTGTATTTATAAAAGAATCAGAATCAGAAAGAGCTTTATTGCCAAGTATGCTTACACACACAAGGGGCATAATGTGATGCAAACCATCAAAATGCAATGGCATCCTCATGAAGGACAGACACACAGTAGGCAATGATCTGATGTGTGGGAGTAGAGACTGAAATCATAGAAATCAGACAGCAACCAGCATGATCCAACTCTCACTGCAGGAGACTCCAGGAGGAATCCAGAATAAGTATTTAGGTTCAAGTAAGACATCTGTGTTTGAACTGTTCAGGGTGCTATTTCGTGCTGATCAGTTTGCTCTTTAAATTGTGCAACATAACAGACGCTGTTGCCTGACTCATCAGGAAACTGCAGTATTTATTTATTTGTATTATTTATTTTATTTTATTTTTTCAGTTTGCCTCCTGTAGGACTATAAATTAAATGGCAAAATAACCATGCTGCTCCTAACAAGACTACTAAACAGATGCTGAGCTCTCTGATGACAGCTATTGACTTTGAGTTGTCCTAGTGCTCTTTGTTGTTATTATTTTTAACATTATTATTATTATTATTTAACATTAACATTTATTTATTTGGCAGACGGTTTTATCAAAAATGATATTTCAATCAAGGTATGCATTTTAACAGTTCATGCATTCCCCAGGAATCAAATCCATGACATTGGCATTGCTAGTGTCAGAATAAAATGCATTATTTATTATTTTTATTATTTGAAATAATTTTTTTATTAATTTAAAGATATATTTATTTTTATTCATTATTATTTTATACATTATTAATTTTTATTTTATTAATAGTTACTGTATTCTTTATTGTTATTATTAATAATTATTGCAAAGAAAGGTCTTTCTGTAGCTCAACTGGTCAGTCATGGTGCTTACAACACCAGTGCCAATTTAAACAAAAGCACCTAGCAGATGCTTAAGAGCAAATTAGCATTTGTGGATTTGGCTGCATTTAAAGTTTGAAATTTTGCTGTTCATCACAGTTGAACCTGTCGGATGGAGGAATGACTTTCCTTTTGAACAGCTTTCCTTGTGAAGTTTTTGACGTTATCAGTCTCTCATCAAGAGTTAATATATAATGCTTTTGCCAGAATACAAACTGTAAAGGTGCATCTTAATCCAAATAATGTTTGGATCCAAACAATCCTAACAACCGTGTACTTTAGTAAAAACATTGTTACTAAGTGGAGCCCTGTAATGAAAATTGAAATATAATCCCTAGCAGATACAAAGCAATTATTGTAGCATGACAGTGGTATTTTTCAGCTTGATTAGTTGTACGTACTTGCAGATGCTGCAGAGAGACTGATTTATGGTGGGTGTGCATGGTGAATAATGAAAGTACACAGCATCATTAATTCTCAGCACAAATGGGTGGTTGTTTAGGGAGAGTTTGAAACATCTCAATTATGATTCTAAAATATGTTCAAATTATCTCCATATTAAGAGTCTTATTTGCACACTGTATGCTACTATGGAAAAAATTATAATGAAAGCATCCAAAATTTAAATGCCTGAAATTATCAAGTGCATTTACGGTGTACATTTGGGCTTTTCACCATTCTAAACCCGTTTAATTTTTTGCACTGTTCATTTTACCCTGATTTAACACTGTAGTATTGTAAACCCAAGGTTAACATTGTTAATTTCATTGGTCTCTCTCACACAGTAAAACATGACCCTTGCTTTACAGTTTCCGCTGTACAAAGCTCATTAATATTTAATGAAGTAAGCATGATTGGTTGTCTGTTGCTAAACAACTTGCTGTACATTCTAGCACTGCATTATTTCACACTCTATACTTTAGCACCACAAAAGTACACGTGTGAAACTTACGGCCTTGGCTTTGTTACTTTCATCCAATCATTATGCTCACAGAAATTATTTCTATGTTAAAATATGCATATGATAACTGTGCCATGGTCCTGTCAAATCACACTTTATAGTTAGAGTAGCATGCACAATAATACAATAGAATTTGATAATCATGTCTATATTACAGGTGAATAATTTCTTAATTATACCTGGCTGGACATCTGACAACTAGGTTAATCATTGTGCAGTAATGACAAATAAAACCTGATAATACAACCTATTTGTCTTGTTCTCCCGCTCAAAGACCACTGGTGTAGAACTCAAACCATATGCAGGCTTCATTGGTAGAGTCCATGATGGATGTATCATTCCAGCTTCACACTAACAGTGCCACTTCATTTAGCACGTCCTCACTTTCTGCTGATACACATTAATCTGTCGTTGCTGTTGTGTTCTCCTTCACAGCTGAACAAAGCACTTGCTGGACAGCAATTAAAGTCTTATTTTCGTCCATTTAAAACTCATTTTACTTCTGCTATGTAATACATTTCAGGGTGATAGATAGATAGTTGCCTATGAACTGTAGTGTTGTGAATAACATGCACCAATGAACTGATCTCAATATGACAAGGATTGTGTATTAGCAAAGTAAATAGACTTGTTGACTTTGTATTACTGACATAGTCCACCTTGAAAAGACTTTCCTTTGCTATGCTGCATGCAGTATGTATGCTTTCAGCATGGGCTTGTTCTGTATTATGTATGAGTCCAGGTCATCAGTGTCATACCACTATGCTGGGTTCAGCAGAAGGTCTGGATTCCTTCCATTCTTAACTAGTCTTCTCTTTGGAAAGCCCAAGTTTATTTCTACTATTTATGTATTTTGATCTAATTGTGTAGGTTTTTAATCATGCATACATTTTTATTGAGTTAAGACTTCATGTACGACATTCACTTTATAGGGTCTCTGAGCCTCGTACAGCTGAAGCCGAGAGAGCTGAATCTAGCCAGTACAATGGGGAGAAAAGATTAAAAATGAGCAGGCCAGTTGCCATGTCAACACGGGGTGACCTGTGCGTATATGTGTTTGTGTGACAGAATGAGGTCTTGAGACAGGAACCTGATGGAGCAGTCATCTCCTGGCCCTGATTACTCATTTTAGAGGTCAGTACAAACCGGACCCCAGTGACTTCTCTTCTTAATTAATCTTTCGACCGATCACTGTGGAACCGTCTTCTCACACCGGCAGCACAGACACACTTGAATAATACTGGCCTCTGCTGCGCTGTGTGTGCTGGGTTAGTGCATGCTTCAATTTTGATAGAAGCACCTGGAGGAATTTAAAATGTATTGAGGAAAATATTTGGAATATTTAGCAATTCATGGGTCTAGGTGACAGGAAAAGTGCTAAAAAAAAACAAAACTAAAGTATGACCTGTTTACTCTGACAGCATTTCTGGAGGCCGCCGTAGTCTCTTTGCTGTTGGTTGGTACTGTAGTTAATGTCTCTATCCTTATCAGATGGTGGATGACTGTCTGCAAACCAGCTGGTTGTCCCCTGTTACTGTTAATTTGCTTGTTAAGTTCTGCTTTAAGGGATAGTTCACCCCAAAAACAAAAATTCTGTCATTTTTTACTCACCATTATGTCGTTCCAAACTTGTATGACTTTTTTTGTTTTGTTTTTTGTTTTGTGAGGCCCATTGACTTGAAGGTGAGTATGTGATAACAGAAGTTTAATTCTGGAGACATTATTTTATGATTTCCTTTCAAAGGTTTTTTGGACCCCATTGATTTGAGGGTCCGTAAATGATGTCCAAATGTTCATTTTTGAGGAAACTGTCTCTTTGAACATTTATTGGTTATAATATGTCTTATCCGAACTGCAAAATTCAATCTTTTTGTGAAATTAGTTTATCTTCCACATTCAAAATATTTTTGCACCTTTTCTTTATCAGAGACAGGTTGGATCATCCTACACTGCGAGGATAAGAGGTATAATGCATATTTCAGCACTCTTGACAATTTTTCTTTTTTTTGTATAAAGACTCAAAATAGTTTAGCCTTGGACAGAGAAGTGAATTAAGAAAATGGCAGAGCCCATCTCTGTCTCAGAGTTCCCCTCACTATACAATCTAATGCTCCCCAGGCTAATAACTCTACTCTAATCTCAGATTAATGCATCTGTCGTTTCGCATTTCATCTTGTTTCTTCGTCGTCTTTCAGAAGTCTTTCACACACCCTCTAAATCATCCATCAATTAAAAGGGGTGAAAGTTTTGAGCTGTGCTTGAAGGTCGGCATGTCCCCCGAAAACCGGAAATGATAGTATGAGCGAAGAGCACCGCTAAATCATCCATCAATTAAAAGGGGTGAAAGTTTTGAGCTGTGCTTGAAGGTCAGCATGTCCCCCGAAAAATTAGCGTGTAATCCGCTCATGAAAATCATGCCAGCTGCTTGCCGTGCACAGACAGATAAGACCCGGGAAACTGCACCTGGCTGGCACAGAATCCCTGTTGCTGAGATCGTCCTCTAACTCCAAGGGATACTTACAGCAGACTGCAAATGTTTGATTATGGCACTGTGGCTGCAGGGGTTCCAGTGGTCCGCTCTCCTAAACCTGCAGCTACAACTAGAAATCGAAATTGAGTGTTAATCTCATTAATTAAATTGCTGTCAAAAATGTTTTTTTTTAATGAAGGCTTTAATTACTTTAATGTTATAGAAGTTGAGAAATGTGCATTATTATTATTATTATTATTATTATTATAGAATTCAAATAAAATATGTTAATGAAAATATGATTAGAAAAAAACCGCAAGATATTAACAATGCCCTTTTGTTTTTAAAAAGAATATTATTGGTCACATGAAGGATTTTTTTTCAAAGAATTTTCGCATGTAGTTAAATGTTGATACGTTATTATTTTATAGAATTTTCTTATTTCCTTTTTTAAAATTTTATCTAAAAATAAATGTTGAAAATATGATGAGAAAAAAATAGCACTGCAAGATATTATCCATAAACTTGTTTTTCAAGGAAGAAAAGTCTAGAAAGAAAAAAAAGCCATTTTGCACTCATCCTCTAAAACATTATTTTTGTAAATTAAACTAAAAATTGGTGCCAACTAAAATGACTTGATGACTAACATTAATGACATGCCAAAATATTGACTACATTTAAAGACATCCAACTATGACTAAAACAAAAAACAGCAAAAATAAGTTTATGTTGTGTAGTGCATAACACAAATTACATTCCTGGTACTTAGTTCCCATTAACAATGTTTGCACAATCACCACCTGCATTGATGTGAATCATTCTCACCTGGTTTTATCGCCAAAAAAGTCCCTAAATTGTTGCCTGTCAGTCTCTCCTCCTTGCAGTTACAGCTCAAAACAGTGTCCCGTATTGCACATTGTGACAATTACCGTGGAATATGGCTTAGATATAAGCCTCATCGTTCTTGTTTGAGAATAAAAATAAAGCCCCCAGTCACTTCTATGTGAGGCATTTCAGAATCTGTTGCAAATTGCTTCAGATTCAAGCCCCTCAGTCTAGCAGGTCAGGTCGGATTGCAGAGTGAGGTCCCGGGGAGCGTTACCAGCTACACCATGCCAACAGATTAATTAGTTTAGCCCTCGCACCTCACAAACAAGATGTCACTGCTCTTTGTGTCTGCAGGCAGGTCCAATCACAGGTAAATAAATCCAGTCACTCCCACCTGTACCACACCGGCAGCTTTTATTAAGAGACAGAGGGGCATATCGGTTAAGACCAGCAGCTGCATGTGTAAACCGGTCGAATAAAACGAACACAAGGAAGATTGAAAAGCTGGTCGAGAGAGGCGAGAGAAGTGAGATGGAAAGAGATTGGCTGGAAGAGTATTTACATGTTATTGTGGACTAGCATTGAGCTCCCTGTGATTGGATATTTAAAACTCAATCCACATACACTCCAAACAAAGCAGGTGCTTGAATAAGGACTGTGTGATAATCATCATGCAACATCTTTCTTGTGAGATTAGCTTGTCAAGTCTTTGCTAGAATGTTCAAATACATCCTGAGCCTAGACGCATTGCAACACATTTAAATTGCTTGACTGGGGTGCTTAAATGTCCTGATTATTGACTGAAAGCTCCTTGGATTTTGGTTACATGCAGAGCAATTCATGACTTTCGATTTTGATGTTTCATCCTTTTCCATACTTGTCAAAAACATGAGAAAAGGGGAAGCAATATTCATTATCTTTGTGCTTTATCGTGCAGATTGTGTTTTCGGATACCTGCAGACATGATAATGCAATTTGTTAGGTCACCCCCTCCCTTCTGCTTTCATGTGCGGTTGGCATCCCCTCCTAGAGCTCTTGTGCCATCTAGTGTTTTGGCTGTTAGGCACAGGTCTTATTTTAGGGAATATCTATAGTTGGTGCTGATAAAAAATATGCTGGTTTGTGGTACCAAGGAATTTCCAAATGCTCACCTTTGTCACAGCTGACAATTTGCATGCAATCATAAATGGCAATCCTTCAAACCACTGAGAATATCAAAGGCTTTTTCTTCACTGAGAAGAGCTCTAAACTTAAAGAGACACTACAGATGACAAGATTTTCCGTGCTTTTTCATGCAAATCAACTGACTAAAATGAAAGTTATCTAATGAGATGTTTTCCTTCACTCTCATATTTTAATTTGGCCTGCAATGCATCAAGCCGGTTTCATAACTGTCAAAACCCAGAGCTGTAGAGAAAATATGTCGAAGCAAATTGGCACACTATAGAGTGTGAAGCTCTCCCACTGTTTCTCTCTCTCTTGCTCTCTTCTTCCAGCCTTCCCTATTTCTTCTTCCCCACTTCTTGTTTTTTCATTTTCTCACTCTGTCTAATTAAAGCACCAGCTAAGCGTAATATTGGTAATGCCTTCTTAATCTACAGCTGGCATTGAATTTGATGAAACTCTTTTAACACATTAGTATTTTCTAAGGAGCTCAAGCTTTCTGATTGGCATCCAAAATGTGCAATTTACAGGCCTTTTAATCCATTAACTTTGAGGAACCTTTTTTTAAGAGCTTTTTGTTTTCTTGGCACAGTTACAGTGCTTTATTTCAAAGAAATACAGTGGAAGATACAATTTAGATGATGTAGAATTCAATGAGTAATTAAGAAAGTGTTTTATTTTGTAAGGAGCTTGAGAGTGGGTAGGATGACTTGAGGGCCGGTTTGCTCCCATCACATCCCAAAAGGTCAGCTGCATAACTATTTGCACTTCTCCTGCAGACCAGAACCCATGTAGATATTGAATGAGAAAGAAAGAACTGCTCTGATTATCCCCAAATAAATTAAATCTTAAATTAAATAAGTAAAATTTGCAACTGGATCTCAAAGCAAATCTCAAGCAAAACTTGGTTTGGTAGGACTGATTGATATGTTTGCATTTTTCAAAGTGCTTTTTTTGCTTTATTATTAAGTGTACTACGGGGTGCTGCGTTTTCATTTCCTCGTGTGTCTCTTATGCAAAATGTTGGGATAAACGTGGCCTATTTGATATTGCGAAAGGCTGAAGGAATAATGGGTTCTCACACTGTATTTTCTTTTCACACTGTTGGCTCATAAAATCTCTGTGGTTTGTTATTTGTGTGTGTGTGTGTGTGTGTGTGTGTGTGTGTGTGTGTGTGTGTGTGTGTGTGTGTGTGTGTGCGCACGTTTAAAATCTCGAGTGTGTATGTGTTTTATTAAAGTGTGCTGCAGTGAAAGGGTATTCCCTAATTGGCTGTTGAGCTTGCTGATAGCTTTTGTGTGTGTGGAGGTTTTATCTAACTTAATTAATCAGCATATTTTGCAATTTGCATATTTATTTGTATTTAAGTATGTAATTAATTATTTAAATAATATAATTCAAAACCATTTATAGTGGTATTTTAATATTATATTTTAATTTATTTCAGATAAGCTTAAAATAGAAGCAAAGCTTTATAGAACAAATGCACAGGTTCATTTTATGCTCGAATGATGATTCAGTGTTTGAAATGGGGCTAAAAGAGCAAATATTGATATGCAATTTAATTATTCAGTATTGCATTTTTTTTTGCAATTAAATTACTTAATTATTTTAATTTAATCGTTTAAATTTAGAATAAGAGTTTAATATATTTTATATACAATGAATTTTAATTCAATAGAGTTCTGAAGATATTCAGTTCATTAGGGATGGGCTTAAATAAAAGCAAGGCTTTACAGAATAAATAGACAGTTTCATTTCATGCTCAAATGATGATTCATTGTTTTAAATAGGGCAGATAGAGCAAATATTTATATGCAATTTAATGTGATTTTAATATTCAGAATGTTTTGAATATAATTTTTTTAATATAATAATTATTCAGTTATTTAAATATTTTATTTTATGATGACATTATTAATTAATTTAAAATATTATTTATTAATAAAAATGTGTTATTTATATTATTATAATATTTGTCACGTTCGCTACTGTGAGGGAGCGTGGAGCGAGGAACGAGGAGACGAGGAGTACATCAACAAGGAGATTTTAATGATATCAAAGGAACCAGGAAAACACACATAGCAGGAGAGGCTGACACGTACACAATACCGGACGACTAAACTAAGAACTGGACTCACTATAAATACACAGGACTAGAGGATGGGATGACGAGACACACCTGGAACTAATGAAACAATATACATCAGGGCTGTCCAAACTCGGTCCTGGAGGGCCGGTGTCCTGCAGAGTTTAGCTCCAACCCTAATTAAACACACCTGAACCAGCTAATCAAGCTCTTACGAGGCATAGAAACTTTCAGTCAGGTGTGTTGAGGCAAGTTGGAGCTAAACTCTGCAGGACACCGGCCCTCCAGGACCGAGTTTGGACAGCCCTGATATACATAATACGAACAGGAACAGGAAGAACCAAATAAGGGCATAAGAAAACACATGGGAAAAACCAGGTCATGGAACACGTGGGGAGCAAAACACGGAACAGAGTCTGACAGTATTATTCATACTTAATAGTTACATCATTATTTTTGTAATATTATTTTATAAACATTTCATAATCATAATTGTTAACCATTAATCATAATTGAAATGTTATTGCATAAACAGCCCTATTCTAAAGACTGAATGATTCTTACTATAATTTTCAAATCTAAATCATGTGGAATTCTGTTTTTCAGGAAACTCTCCGTCAGATGAGTCGGAGGAGCAGGACAAAGAGCCACGCACGCTTACTTACCCAGCATACATTGCCAGCCTCCTGGACTCGGGTGCCAAGCGCATGGCGACGGGGGTGCGCATGGACTGCATCAGCCAGGGCCAGTGCCCTCTGTCCTGCCACCTCTGCCACATGAGCCCTGGGCCTGCACGTCCTGCAGAACCTGTGCTGCTCAACATCACTAAAGCCACGCCAGTCTACGAACTGGTCAACAGCAACGAGACCTACCAGGTATCTGTGACTCATAATGTTATACTCTCACCCTGCAGCTCTTGCCAGGTTCCCCACTGAAGGTAAGCAGTGATGAGCCAGGCTCGGACACCTCCTGGGGAAAACAAAGGTTGCGGGTGGACAATGTTTTAGTGAAGTTGAAATTGGCAGGTGGTCTGTGTGGGACCTATTGCACCAGTATAGTGATGGGGACACGATACTGTGCTTTTCATTAAAAATAGCAAAATGTTAAAAAAAATAATAATAATAAAATAAAAAAATACAAATATAATAGAAATAAAATAAAATAATAATTTTTTTTTTGTTTGTTTCATTTGAATGAAAATTAGAATTATTTAAATATAATTACTTTAACATATATTAAAAAATAAATAATATTTCAAATAAAAATTTATTTATAATTAAATTCTATTAAAAATAAATCACAATCCTCATCTCTAAAACATTTGTGGTCCATACAAATATTCATCATCCAGGTAGATGCTGCACTCTAGTGGTGGTAGAGGACATTTCCCCACTTATTCTGTAAAGCTCACTGTGTGAAAATAGTGTTATATAAATGTGATTAATATAATCATTGTTTATAATTAATATTATTATTATTATAACATGCTCTGCATTTTGTCTTTTCATGTAGGCTCTGCAGGAGGCTATGATGAGTGTACTGTGGTGCTCTGCTAAAGGTGATGTTATTGATGACTGGTGTCGATGTGACTCCAATGCCTTTGGCACAGATGGACTCCCGACCTGCGCTCCTCTGCCTCAACCCATGTGAGTTCAGGGAATTTATAACTTGAATATCCTCAACAAGTGAGGCTTTAAAGTAAAAGTTCTGATCTTGGTCAAACATTAAAGGGGTCATATGATGCGATTTCAATTTTTCCTTTCTCTTTGGAGTGTTACAAGCTCTTGGTGCATAAAGAAGATCTGTAAAGTTGCAAAGACTAAAGTCTCAAATCCAAAGAGATATTCTTTATAAAAGTTAAGAGTCAACCACGC
>NW_015557202.1:945533-957685 GCF_001515605.1 Sinocyclocheilus anshuiensis | reverse complement strand
TCAACTTCGCGCTGTGGATCGCCGGATCGGCTTTCACCGTGGACGAAGCGGAGTCCAGCCCGGGGTCATCACATGTGATTGCCGCAAGCCCGCCCGCCACCGTTCACTCTAGGCCGCCGGCCGCTGCTCACTCTAGCCGCCTGCCTCTGCTCACTCTAAGCCTCCGGCCTCTGCTCACTCTAGGCCGCCGGCCGCTGCTCACTCTAAGCCTCCGGCCTCCGCTCACTCTAGCCCGCCGTGTGTGACGATGCAGAACACATGTCCTCCCACTTTAGCGGTACTTTTACCAAATATAGTGCGGAGTCCCAAACTGTGTTTTGCACCATGACAGCCTTTGGCTTCCCTGTTATATTTTCCTCTATCTTCATCCATTCCCCTCTATCCCTTTAAAGGCATGCCCATTGCCTGTCCTCCTCCACCGCTGATGTTGCCCTGTCCAAGTTAGACTTCAGACACGTTGTGGCTGTTAAAGCAGAAAAGAACATCATGTTATATCAAGTCAAAATGTGGAATTGTGAAAATGAGATTGATGAGGAGATGATCATAGAGATCATAGTCTTACTTCAAGCCAGATACGTATGGGTGTTTTCTGCTCCATGTGCCCGGTTCACTTGCTGTTCCAACAACTCCCACTCCATCATCAGCTTTAGTAAAATAACCTGATAGCTGGGGATTTTACTGACTAACTTATGTTTTTTTTTCTTCTGTTGTTTGTATTTGAAGTTTTTCATTTTTTGAGCCCCTCTCTCTCAGAATTGCTGACATTTTTACTTATCGAATATTGTTCTTTGCGCGACCATTTCCAGATTACTCCAGAACAAAGTGAAGAGAGGTGAATGCAGACATACTGGGCAGCAAACACCTGATAGATACATGCGCATATCGTTCAAAAGTCAAATATAGAATAAATTCATTTGATTGGTAAACCAAATTCAGACTTTACGTTTCAATTTCAAATGGTAATGCATGGAATTTATGGAAAAGCTCAACTAAATAACAACGCTAATAAGTGGGGGGCATGGTGGCTTTGGTGATTGGCCCTCTAATCAATCTACCCCACAGCCAATCACTGGCCCCCTCCTTGCTCTGGCCCCAGGGCTTCAGCCCCGCCTAGCCCAATGGTTAATACGGCCCTGCATACATGGCTGTCCTTCATTTGCTGCAAAAAACAGAGGCTGTAACAGTTGCAAGTCATTGCAATCCCCTGTTCATGTTTTACCAGGATTTGTTTGACACATCTGTGCTAATAGCTGCGCAAAACAGACGTTCTTGTTAACAAATGACCATTTCATTTCTCTGACTGAAAGGGATAGTTCACCCAAAAATGAAAATTACCCAATGATTTACTCACCCTCAAGCCATCCTAGGTGTATATGACGTACTTGTTTCAGACAAATGCAATCAGAGTTATATTTAAAAAAATTAAATAACAATAAAACTAAATGTCCTGGCTCTTCCAGGCTTTATCATGGCAGTGAATGGGTGTTGATATTCAATAGTCCAATAGAAGTCCATCCATTATAAAAAATAAAAAAAAGTGCTCCACACGGCTCTGGGGGGTTAATAAAGGCCTCCTGAAGCAAATTGGTGCGTTTTTGTAAGAAAAATATCCATATTCAAAACTTTATAAACCATAATCTCTAGCTTCCGCTAACTGTCATACTCGCGTTCACGAGAGAGTGGCGTTCCAGTGGATGACGTAGGTCGTAGGCAGGGGCGTACATTTAATCTAACAGTTGGGGGGGACAATAAACATTAAATTTCACAAGAGCAATTTTTGAAGGGGACACAAATAATACAGCTAAAATTGTACTTGTAAGGATAAGTATACACAGAGGAAAGCCTTACTACTGTTAGTGTAGCAGGGAGACCGTGCCAAATTAGACAACTTAAAGCTGTTGTGGTCACGACGAGACAGCACTCGTGTCCGTTGTAGACATTACTATCCGTCACATTGTTGCCAAGTCTGCGGTTTTCCCGTGGAATTGGGCACAATTGGGGGGGGGGGGTACAATAAACAAAATTTCTCAAGAGCAATTTTTGAAGGGGACACAAATAATACAGCTAAAATTGTACTTGTAAGGATAAGTATACACAGAGGAAAGCCTTACTACTGTTAGTGTAGCAGGGAGACCGTGCCAAATTAGACAACTTAAAGCTGTTGTGGTCACGACGAGACAGCACTCGTGTCCGTTGTAGACATTACTATCCGTCACATTGTTGCCAAGTCTGCGGTTTTCCCGTGGAATTGGGCTGCTTTATCACTGTTGCTGCGGGTTGTTTTTCATGTCCGCAGGTTGAAGCGACCCCAATAACGTGTATTTTATCCCCTGGAATGCGATTTTTACTGGGGGACCCCCTCGAAACGTGGTTAGTTTGGGCTAGTTTTGAGTAGCAATTGGGCAGATTTTATTGTGAAAACCTGGCAATGCTTTCCCTCAAGCAGGTAACATTATTATTGCTAACATAGCGGACTCGTCAGAAAATACATTGGTAACATCTGTATTAAAGAGAAAATAATCACTTTATCCTATGTTTAAGTGAATAAAATAGCCTTGACAGCCTTACTTACTGGAGTTCCACAACTATTGACTTTGTTCTTTCTCACCGGACTCGTGTGTGTGTGTGTAGGTGATGTAAAAGAGGAAAGCAGATATTTGGACCAAAGCACTGTGAGGCAAGGGAGGGGGAGACTCAAAATATTTATAAACTTAAAACGCATTTTTGCCCCGTTTGCGTTTGTGTTATTTTACTACTTACACTATTATTTAAAGTATAAAACATTGTTATTTACAATACACAGCATGGTTTTTAATGATATTTTTAGGGGGGACAACCCTTAGATGGGGGGGGTCCTGTTCCCCCCGACCCCCCCAGGATTTCTGCCTATGGTCGTAGGCGTAGCGTAAGCTCCAGTGAGAAGTGATGAACGCAGAAGCATAGATGAGAGAGCAAAACAAAACACCGGTGATGAATTAGAAGTACAAAACAAGGATTTTTAAAGAAAAATGTCTGAGGATTTAGATAAAAGCCAAGTGGAGAATTTCCATTGCTGTAAATAAAACTTCTAGTTCTTGCGATAGCATATTCTCACGGGATCTTACATAGGTCTACGTTCTACGTCATCTGCTGGAACGCCACTCTCTCGTGAACGTGAGTACGACAGTTAGCGGAAGGTAGAGATTACGGTTTATAAAGTTTTAAATATGGATATTTTATTTCCAAAAGCGCATCGATTCACTTCAGGAGGACTTTATTAACCCGCCAGTGCCATGTGGAGTACTTTTAATGATGGATGGACTTCTGTTATTGGACTATTGAACATCAACACCCATTCACTGCCATTATAAAGCTTGGAAGAACCAGGACAACTTTTAATATAACTCCAATTGTATTTGTCTGAAAGAAGTCATATACTGTACATCTAAGATGGGTGAGTAAATCTTGAGGGTGAGTTAATCATGGAGTAATTTTCATTTTTGGGTGATCTGTCCATTTAAAGAGATAGTTCACCCAGAAATTAAAGTTCTGTCATCATTTACTCACCCTCATGTCATTCCAAACCTGTATGACTTCCTTTTTTCAGTGAAACTTAAAAGAAGATGTTTTGAGAAATGTCTCCGTGTTTATTTATTTATTTTTATTGATTTATTTAATTTTGTCCATACAGTGGAAGTCAAAATGGTTTGGTTACCAACATTTTTTAAATTATCTTCTTGTGTGTTCCACAGAAGAAGGAAAGTCATACAGTTTGGAATGATGTGAAGGCGAGTAAATGATGACAGAATTTGTAATTTTTGGATAAATATAAATCAAAATGTTGTTTTAAAATGTTCTTATTTGTTTCCTATGGAACACACAAGGAAACAAGGAACACAATTTTGAAACATCTTGAGGCATGTCTTTTCCAAAGCCATTTCGTTATGGCTTTTTCTTATGATGCTTTTTTGTAAATTTCCAACTGTTTAGTTTTTAGTAGAGAGCAAAAACTAAACTCAAAAGTGTCTAAAAATGCTCCTACGTCATTTTTCTGTAAATCATTGTAACTGTGGACATGCCCGGACTTCACTTGAAAAGAGAAAAATCTAATTTTTGCACATAAATGAAATGATTTCCTTCACCACATATACAATGAAATTATTGTCTCTTCCTGAAAATGATGTCGAGTGCTTTATTTTGTCTATGGTTGCCTAGAAACAAGATATGGCTCATCTTACCTTGTGGCTGATTTTACTTTTGTCTGAGGTTGAACAAATAATAACAGAAGTTTCATTGTGGATGAACTATTCCTGTAAAATCGGAATTGATTTGGATTTTAAAGTGTTTACTGGACATGTTAGGAGTTTAAAAAATGTGCGCGTGTGAGTGAGCCCATTGATAATACAATGGAACATACCGTGAGTCTTTGCCAGCTTTGCATGCTAATAGAGCACTTAACTGGAATCAGGCACACAGCGTGACATCATTGCATTTGCTTTTCTCTCTCATGGTGTGGGAACCGAGTAAATGGGAAGTCTGCCTTCAGTCATCTCACCCCGGCCAGACACGCTGTGAAAACAAACAGCTTTCCTCGCCAGACTGATGTCAGGACTTTGATTGCACAGTAACAGCCGGGTTTACTCAAGGGTCATAGGGACATAACATCCTACCCATAAACAGACACGCTCTCTCCCATGGGTGGCATAAAGAACCGGGTGCCACACTTCCCCTAGTAAAGTAGAGGGACCTTGCCTCCAAGCAGCAGGCAAAACAAGTGCTTCTGAAAAAAAAATAAAGATGTTTTTCCCGAATAGGTGGAAGACACAGTTTCACTCCTGAGGAATGTTTCCGTAGCACTGCTCCTGGAGGATGATCTCACTCTATGTCTGTCAGCGGGGTAAGGTTCTGGAGCCTGAGCAGGTGCACTGCAGAAGCTGGCACTGATCGCACTAATTCACTCATACTCCCACAAATCTGTGTGTCTGTGTGTGCACATACATTTGGACAGGCATTTAACTCTGTTATGAGTTGTTTTCATTTGGGTGGGTGCTTTTACATTTGCACATGTACTGTATGTGTGTGTCTGAGAATGTTTATTCCATTACTCCAGTCTTCAGTGTCACGTGATTCTTCAAAAATCATTCTAATACAGGTGCATCTCAATAAATTAGAATGTCGTGGAAAAGTTCATTTATTTCAGTAATTCAACTCAAATTGTGAAACTCGTGTATTAAATAAATTCAATGCACACAGACTGAAGTAGTTTAAGTCTTTGGTTTGTTTAATTGTGATGATTTTGGCTCACATTTAACAAAAACCCACCAATTCACTATCTCAACAAATTAGAATACTTCATAAGACCAATAAAAAAAACATTTTTAGTGAATTGTCACAATTTGAGTTGAATTACTGAAATAAATGAACTTTTCCACGACATTCTAATTTATTGAGATGCACCTGTATATGCCAACTTGGTGCTCAAGATGTTTTATTATCATCAGTGTTGAAAACAGATGTGCTAATTAATATTTTTTGTGGAAACCATGATACGTTTTTTTCAGGATTTTTTAATGAATAGAACAGCTTTTATTTGAAATAGAAATTCTTTGCAACATTATAAATGTCTTTACTGTCACTTTTGATCAATTTAATGCATCCTTGCAAAATAAAAGCATTAATTACTTTTTTCTTTATTATTTGAAAATCTTACTGACCCCAATCTTCCTGAAACAATCTATTTATTTCCCAGTTTTAATTATATTGATTCATTGAAATTCAAATTCACCCATTCACTGCAGAGTTGGTGAGCGAGTCATGTAATGCCAAAATTTCTCCAAATCTGTTCAGATGAAAAAACAAACTCATCTACATCTTGGATGGCCTGAGGATGAGTAAATTTGAGCAAAATTGCATTTTTGGGTGAACTTTTCCTTTAGCGTAGCCCTATGCTTTCTACTCTAATGATTTATTGCACAACCCCAATTCCAGAAAAGTTGGGACATTTTGTGAAATGCCATAAAATCAAGAATATGTTATTTGTTCATTTTCTTTAACCTTTATTTAATTGACTAAAGTACAAAGAAAAAAAAATCCAATGTTTTCACTGGCCAACTTAATTTTATTTTGTAAATATAAACAATTTTGTATTTTGATGGCTGCAACACACTCCAAAAAAGTTGGGACAGAGGCATGTTTAACACGGCTTCACATCAACTTTCCTTTTGATTAAAATGTTTAATTGTTTAGGAATTGAGGATACTAATTGTTAAAGTTTTGCAAGCAAAACGCTTGATAAAAGACTTCAAATGCTAAGCAGTCTGTGATCATCATTGTCTGATTCTCCTTTTCATGACTGATCATACATTTTCAATTGGAGACAGATCTGAACTGCAGGCAGGCCAGTCTAGAACATTCACTCTGTGCCTAAACCGCGCTGTTGTGGCACATGCAGAATGAGACCTGACATTGTCTTGATCTAATAGCCATGGACTTCCCATGAAAGACATCATCTTGATGGCAGTAGCCTATATGTCTCTTTACAATTCCAATATATGCCCCCATGTCAGTGGTACCTTCGCACATGCCAGTCACCCATGCCGTTTGCTCTGCTGCACCCCCATACAATGACAGGTGTTTGCTTTTGCATCTGTCACTGATGAAAATCTGGATGGTCCCTTTGGTCTTTGGGACTGAGAACTCAACATCCATTTTTCCCAGAAACAAGTTGAAATGCGGACTCATCTGACCACAGGACACATGTCTTTTTGACTATCTGAGATGAGCTCTGGCCCAGAGAACCCCCTGGCATCACTGCATAGAATTCATGTATACCTTTCTCCTAGAGTAACAGAGATTCAAGTTGCATTTATTGATGCAACCGCAGACTGTGTAAAGTGACAGCAGTTTTCCGAAGTACACCACAGCATGACGGTTTCTTATGCAATGCCATCTGAGGGCTCAAAGGTCATGCACATTCACCTGAGGTTTCCTGCCTTGCCCTACATAGACTGAGATTTCTCTGGATTACCTGAAACTTTTCACAGTATTATGTATGGGAGTTGGTGAAAGACCTAATTTCTTTGTGATTTTGCATTGAGAAATGTGATTTTTTTCTTTTTTTTTTCTTTCATGTAATTTGGCACAAAGTGATGAGCCATGCTTTGCTTGCTGAGATGCTCCTTTCATACCAAAACATGATACCCTCACCTATTACCAATTCACCTGCTAACTGTGAACTGTTTCAAAACAGTTTAATTTGGATATTCTTTAAAATTTGTACTTTTATTTTGCCTCTGTCCCAACTTTTTTTGAGTGTGTTGCAGCCATCAAAATCAAATTTTTTTTATATTTACCAAATATATTTAATTTGGACAGTGAAAAGTTTGGAAATCTTTATTTCCAAAATAACAGATTATTGATTTTATTGCATTTTACAAAATGTCCCAACTTTTATGGAATTGGGGTTGTAGTATAATGTTTAATATTAAACGACTTTTTGGAATACTTGACTCTGGTTAGTTAATTGCAGCATTCAGTCATATAAAATAGTATTCAAATAAGGTTTATTTATGATATATAAGGTTTATTATTGTTTGTGCTCGTTTAGTTTTTCAATATCAGAATCAAACTTACATTTGGTTCCCCTACAATTTTGAACATTTGGGCCCAATCCCAATTCTATTTTATACCCCTTCCCCTTCCCAAGGGGTAGGATTACTTTTCGTTAAAATCTTTATTAATGCCAAAAATGCTTACATTTATGTGTCTTTTTGTTCGCTCGGGCAGCCATGTTGCCGCTGAAGCCGGTTTACGCTGAGATAATTCATACCCCTTCGTTTGAAGTGTGGTCCCGAAAAATCTTAGTTTGAAGGGCTATCTGTCCCTTCCCCTACCCCTACCCCTCCAACCAAAAGAGAATCGAGACACCCCTACCCCTTCACATGAAAGGGGAAGGGCTAAGGGGTAGAAGTGGGATTGGGCCTTGGTCTTTGATTATGTGTTTATTAGTAGTAGTTATGATTGTTATATGTTTTATAATCTGTTAAATAGGACTGATTGCTGTATCTGCTTTTGGACCAGCTCATGTTTTCAAATGTGTTCTGTGTATTTTCTCATTCTGTGCTAACTAAAATTGTTTTTAGGGCTTTTTTTGGTGTGGTCGGCCTTTAGTCACGTTCAGTATATAAACATGTCTTCCAGGCATTTTTCTTACCTTTACAGCCCATGAAGGATAAGTGTTATCACCTGGTGGTTGCTGTCAAGTGTGGGAGTATATCAAAAATGTAGGAAAGAGAATCACAATTTAATCAAAGCTGAGCGGCAGCTAAGCTCTTAGCAGCGCTATGACGAACATGGCAAGTGTTACATCTATATCAAAAGCTCTTTGCATGAAAATGAAAGCAGATCAAAGAGTTTTAGTTTTCACTCCCATCCAAGTAAACTCTGCTTTGTGCTAACACCCACCTTTCCTCTGCTACAATTAACCTTTTATATCCTCTTTTCGTCGAAGAAGACAATATTTTCCATGTGAGAGATCGAGTCTGTTAATCATTTTTGTGGAGGAAATGCCAAGAATTGATACATTACAAACCATTGCTATCCATTGCTCACTCTCTGTTCATCAAAGTAGACAACGAAGGCCAGATGTTGTTTGTGGAGTATTTTGACGGGCTGCTACGCGTGTTTGGTACCAGAGCATTGCTGTTTAATGGAACTGGTAAAACTTCCAGCTCTTTGGATACGGAGTTGCTCCTGTGATGGATTTGGAGTTGTTTAATTGAAATGTTTACCTGTTCAACAGAAACAAAAAATCCTCTATATTTGTGGTCAGGCTCAGGCTGTTCCCTAAGTCTAATAGAAGCTTTCTTTTTTTTCTTGCTTTCTTTTTTTTTATTTTGATTTGAATTGTATTTTTTTTTGTATGAGTTGGTAGAAACAAAGTCCCCTGTGCATGTGTGGCAAAGGGCATCAGAAATTTCCTTCCTCTCTTTTTCTTGTTTTTCCCTTTATTTCTTTCTTTCACTTCCTTCCTTCCTTCCATCTTTTCTTTTATCACTTCCCCAGTTCTATTATATAAACATTTTCTTTTCCTTTTTGTCTCCCTTCCATCCTTCTTTCCTTCCTTCTATCCTTTGCTCTAATATAATTCTAATAGAAGACAAATGTTTTCTTTGCTCTATATGTGTGGCCAAGGGTCTCAGAAAATGTACATCCTTCTTTCCTTCCTTCTATCCTTTGCTCTAATATAATTCTAATAGAAGACAAATGTTTTCTTTGCTCTATATGTGTGGCCAAGGGTCTCAGAAAATGTATTCCTTCCTTCCTTCCTTCCTTCCTTCCTTCCTTCCTTCCTTCCTTCCTTCCTTCCTTCCTTCCTTCCTTCCTTCCTTCCTTCCTTCCTTCCTTCCTTCCTTCCTTCCTTCCTTCCTTCCTTCCTTCCTTCCTTCCTTCCTTCCTTCCTTCCTTCCTTCCTTCCTTCCTTCCTTCCTTCCTTCCTTCCTTCCTTCCTTCCTTCCTTCCTTCCTTCCTTCCTTCTTCCTTTTTTTCGTCTTTCTCTGTCTCTCTCTTTATGCTTGCTCTCTGTTCTCTGCTACAGTTTAGTTTCAGTTATACACATTCAGCTTCCTGGTTCACTGCAGGGGAGAAACAGTAATGTCTATGTGTCTAAGTAGCAACAAATCAGTTTAGAGGAGACATATGGCAAACATTGTGGAAACGCTTTAGCTCAAAACACTAGAAGCTCACTTGAATCCAATTCACAGCTGTTGCCTCTTTATGTTTTTAATGGGATCCTCTGTATTTCATAGGCAAAATAAATATTTTGGTACACGATGACTCAATGTTTACCATAGACACGTGCATTTCAATCAAGGTTTATTTTCTCCTTTTATCCACAGTTGATTTATCTTGTTTCAGTAATGCACAAATCTGATACTTACATCAAGGTAGTGATGTTTCTCAGGCTGAATGTAGGAGTCATTTGAGGAATGTTGTCTTTGACTCAGATGTTGAGAGAAAGGTCTTGCTTTGAACTGCTGAAAATGTTATGCACTCTCATGTATTGATTGCATTATTTATTTATTTTTCTTTCACTACCAACATCTGTTTAAAACAATAAATGCTTTAGCTGAGTGTTTTCCCGTAAATTTAACCATGCCATTTATTTTTCTTTAATTCCGGATAAATCAGAGTGATATCAATTGGCATAATGTTCAGTCCCTGAATGAGGTCATACTAGGATAGGGTATTCCCAAATGTGACCCTGGACCACAAAACCAGTCTTAAGTTGCTGGGTTATATTTGTAGCAATAGCCAAAAATACATTGTATGGGTCAACATTATTGATTTTTCTTTTATGCCAAAAATCATTAGGGTATTAAGTAAAGATCATGTTCCATGAAGTTATTTTGTAAATGTCCTACTGTAAATATATTAAAACTTAATTTTTGATTAGTAATATGCATTGCTAAGAACTTAATTTGGACAGCTTTAAAGGCGATTTTCTCAATATTTGGATTTTTTTGCACCCTCAGATTCCAGATTTTCAAATAGTTGTATCTCGGCCAAATAATGTCCTATGCTAACAAACCATACATTGATGGAAAGCTTATTTATTCAGCTTTCAGATTATGTATAAATCTCAATTTTGAAAAATTGACCCTTATGACTGGTTTTGTGGTCCAGGGTCACAAATAAATGTTCACCCACCAAATGTATTATTCCCTGTATACGGAGAAGCAGGCAGCCCAAGACCAAGTCAAAGTGCGTTCACATGTTTGAACTGTTTAGCTTACCAATATCTGACGTGACTTTATAAATTTGAAAAGTTTCTTTCTGCCAAATAATTCAGCAAGCCAGGTGTCATCTTCAGTGCTTTCCAGTGTGCTGTGTAATTCCATATTCTGACATTTTCAAGTTTTGATTCACTTGGCAGACCTGTACCCTTTAGCAAATAAATGTTTTTGTTTGTGTTTTCTTTTTTTTCTAATTAAATGTTGCATATATAGCAGTTTTTGATTTGCTTTGGACTTATGTGTATAATTTCTTCAACATTATAGGTGATTCTCCTCCAAAATGTCTGGCAAATTCTCTTGGATTCCCTTTATCTGGCTGGGCCTTGATGTTTT
The DNA here is from genome assembly GCF_001515605.1 of Sinocyclocheilus anshuiensis. Classification (NCBI taxonomy): domain Eukaryota; kingdom Metazoa; phylum Chordata; class Actinopteri; order Cypriniformes; family Cyprinidae; genus Sinocyclocheilus; species Sinocyclocheilus anshuiensis. The sequence continues at coordinate 946,580 of NW_015557202.1, read as the reverse complement.
AACAAAGTAATGAGAATCAGAGATGGTTTTTGGTCAAAGCCCATGAAAGTTTAACAGAGGGCAGCCAGGCATCGTAGTGTGGTCATGTCAGCCCAGGTCTTTCCCGTTAAAAAATGGGACTGAGGCATGAGAATGGAACATGATGAAAGAGTATAAATTCAGCCTTATTTGCCAGACACCTGTACTAGTAACGATTGTCAAAGCTTTAGATTGATAAAGAGGCGGGGATATCTTGATAGGTATTTTTTATTTTTTTATTTAGCTTATTATTTTCATATCACCATTTGTCAAAGAGGGTTAAAGTGTCAAGGAACAGATTTGTTGCACTGCCTTATGGAAACACTGCGCACAGTTGATACTGATGGCTTTAGTTATGTGGACGTTTTATTGGAAACCTTTTTCCTGCAGACCTGTTGCTGTAGGGAACTGGACTGGAAGTTTCCATGTTTCATGATGACACTTAAAATGGAGAGAATGAGCATGAGCCAAAAATAAATAAATAAATAAAAATTAAGCTTAATAAACAAGGTAAGGATACTGAACTTTAATTATACTGGCAATATTAGTTTGGTCACCATACTGTTATTATTTTAATGCATGATTTACCTTCCTTTCCAAAGAAATTGTCTTTATCATCTTTCATGGAAAAAAGTCAAATCATAAATTTCAAGTCCTAAATTTCCCCCTTCTGTGTTGTTTTCTGAGAACTACACCAACAGGTTTGCCAGGGTGCTGGTCAGTGTTTGCCAAAAAATGATCTATCTGTCATTTAATCACTCAATCAATCAATGACATAATAAATAAATAAATTGGTTGATAATTAATTAATTGGTCACACTTTATTTCAAGGTCCAGTTTTCATTATTAACTTACTATTAACTATAACTTTTGCCCAGTGTTCGAACTATACCGTGGACTTTGGGGGAGCCCACTTGTTTTTTTTTTTATAATGGGGAGGGGTTCGTGCGCTTGCCTCAAAAGAGGGCTTACAATGACTTACAAAGATACATAACAGCTACAAGTGTATGCACTACTTGCTTTATGCAA
>NW_015557202.1:945117-945306 GCF_001515605.1 Sinocyclocheilus anshuiensis | reverse complement strand
AATCACGTTTTCAGGGGAGCCCATGTCTTATTAAGGGGAGCCGAGCTCCCCCGTAGTTCGCACCCTGCTTTTGCCTCAATAAACTGCTAATTACTGCTTATTAATAGTTAGTAAGGCAGTTGTTAAGTTTAGGTATTGGGTAGGATTAGAGATGTAGAATATGGTCATGCAGAATATGTGCTTTATAGG
>NW_015557202.1:941084-944292 GCF_001515605.1 Sinocyclocheilus anshuiensis | reverse complement strand
AGCTCAGCTCCAACAATGAACTGTTCCAATTATACACTTATTTTCACATAGCTATGAGAAGCGTTAAACATGGCTTTAAACTGCGCATGCAGTTGCCATACTGTAAGGCACTTTAAGACTGTAAAGCTTTAATCAGGATAAAACCGTATATTAAAAGCTAACATAAGCAGTAGCAGTGTTCGAACTATACCGTGGACTTTGGGGGAGCCCACTTGTTTTTTTTATGGGGCGGGGGGGTTTCGGGGGGTTCTGACACTTAAAAATACATAACAGCTACAAGTGTATGCACTACTTGCTTTATGCAAGCACTATATAGGATTTACCCTATTATACTTTATCGATACGAATTGATAGGTGAAACAACAAACAGCCACCCACAAATAGTCTATAAACAAAGCATCAGGCTGTCTTTGAGTTCACATGAACAACGGTTAAAGTTACTCGTCGTCAGGCTACAGAAGAATACCATAATTCCTCCGTTCAATTAGGCCTAAGACATCGAGAGTCACGCAGACCTATAACAACCCAGCCACAACACATAATTGCGAATAACATGCCTTACCTTAACACAGAATCGACCACAGAGTCCAGCGTTTATATTTTTTCTACGAATCTTTGAGTTAACATGTACTAAACATGAATGGAATTTGCACCGCAGCGCCCCCACACCTTGATGCTCATGACAAGAATAGCATGTATAGTTATCTTTATTGAAGTGAATTAGGTTTAAATCGCCGTCATGCATGAATGAATGATATTTTTGCAATTTTACACATAATAATCCACGATGCTCACATTACACAAAACTGAAATTGCACGTCAAAATAACACATTGTCAATAATTTTTGAGACCCCCAAAATTTCACAAATCACGTTTTCAGGGGAGCCCATGTCTTATTAAGGGGAGCCGAGCTCCCCCGTAGTTCGCACCCTGCTTTTGCCTCAATAAACTGCTAATTACTGCTTATTAATAGTTAGTAAGGCAGTTGTTAAGTTTAGGTATTGGGTAGGATTAGAGATGTAGAATATGGTCATGCAGAATATGTGCTTTATAGGTACTAAGAAACAGCCAATATGCTAGTAATATGCATGCTAATAAGCAACTAGTTAAAAGTGAGAATTGGTCCCTATACTAAAGTGTTAACAATGTATTAATTTAAATAAATTATTTCTTTATATATTAACCAATTAATTTAATTGAATGTATAAAAAGGGTAATTGTGACTTTTATATCTCACAGTTCAGACTTTCTTAGAATTGCTTAAAGTCAGAATTGATATAAAGTGAGAATTCCAAAAAATAAAGTCAAAATTGCAAGATGTTAACTCGCATTTCTGAGAAGAAAAGTCACAATTAAATTTGTAATTGTTTATTTGATGGTGGAAACTAAAAACAGAATTGAAAGATGTAAACTTAGAATTGTGAGATGTAAACTTAAAATTGTGAGAAAATAGTCTAAATTGTGAGACAAAAAGTCAAACTTACCTTTTTAATTATTTTATCCTGTGGCAGAAACAGGCTTCCATATTAATGTAATTACTTTGTTTAACATGGTTAAAAAATAGTGAGCCGCTAAGGCGCTTCCTACACCACTGTTCCCATTCAGTATTCCCGAGGAGAAGTCCCCCATAAGCAATTTTAAGACATCATGTGTTCCTCAGTTCATAAATGGCACACAATTTAAATCTCATAAAAACACACTTGTGCAATTTTCCACACACGTCTAAGTTTTATTGCCTTTTTGCAACATTTCACCTTTTTTCGATATAAAACAGAGGTGTTAGAGCTTGTTGTCGGTGGAACTGTGTATGACTGGATAAATATGACCTGAACTGCTGCAGTCCCTCACAATGTCACTTTTCATTAACGTGTTCCTCAACTCTCTACCCCACAAGCACTGTAAATACTTACTGGTGACAGAAAGCACATAAACATACACAAAGTCTTATCCCCTCCACGTTTATCCTGACATCATGTTCTCAGAAGCCTGGTATTTTTTAAGAGGAGGACTCCAGGAAGACAAGCAGGGTGACCACCGCTTTTAAAAGGTTCCCCATCCATGGATGGGAGGTTTCTCTTTGCTATAAAAAGGCACACGAGGCCCCCGTGCTCGTGTCCTGTGACGCATGCAGGCCAGCTGGGCAAACAGTCTTCCCGTCCACTTCTTAATAAGAAAGGCAAAGCACATCAGCTCCACAGGTGACTTCTGTATGGGCTCTTTATTTGGGTTTTAGATGGCTGACACTCATACCTCGGTCTGGGTCACGCGTCTCGTGTAAAATCAAACCACTGACATCTTCTCCGGTCAAAATGTCCAAACCACAGGGTCTCCATCTCTGGAAGGTTCTAGCCTGTTCCACTGACCAGGGGAAGTAGGCAAACACTTGTTTTCACAGCACTGGGTCAGAATCAGACAGGGGTTTTCAGGGTGAGGGAAATCCTCATGCAAAACAGCGTCCTGTGTTCCCATTGCAGAGGCTTTCCTGAGAATATGGGGTTTGTTTGCTGATGTTTGTTTTCCCTGTGCATGCATGGTTGTCTCCTAATGACATATCATTAATCATACATGATTACAGACATTTAAAACGAAACAAACAAACAAACAGTTTGTTTTAAATGGTTTGGTGGCCTAAAAACATGGGAGATCAAAATGGCTTATTAGGTCCTGTAAACTTGTGTATATTTGTGTGTGTGTGTGTGTGTGTATGTGCTAAAACAAAGTCTTCTCCTCTTCACAGAGACCATGTTGAGTTTCGTGGATGACATCATGTCAGGGGCCAAATCTCCATGTGTGATGCTCGGGGACATCCCTGATCCCCTCTCATCTATCTCCTTGATAATACGCTGTTTGGAGCCAGACACCACATACATGTGAGTTTCTTAATGGGACAAAAGAGACCCATGACTTTATTTGCCCTTATTTATTTGTTTTTTTTCAAAATAGCATTTGCACTTTAAAATTAATCAGTGAATTAATCATGAGAATGCTTTTAAATGTGTAACTTCATTTGATTTTATCATGATTTTATCAAAATTATATTACATTAGCACCCACTACCCTTAAAACCACCTGTCGTATCATAATTTTATTTTGATATAAATTAAGTTTTTCATGCATGTTGGAATAATAATAAAATTATACATTATTATTATTAATAATAATAATAACAATAATAATAATTATAATAATAATTATTATTATTATTAT
>NW_015557202.1:940023-940255 GCF_001515605.1 Sinocyclocheilus anshuiensis | reverse complement strand
CTGTCAAAACAGTACTTAAGTAAAAGTACAAAGTACTCTTCTCAAAAACTACTCAAGAGTACTAGTTACTAGTTACTTTTTAGCCGGCGATATTTAATGAACTCCCAAAAAATATTAATTCATATCAAAGATCTACTGTATGTGGATAATAAACAAAACCCACAAAACCCACTTTTATCTTATTGACAAAGTACGTGAATTAGTGGTCATGATACAGGAATTAATACCTTGA
>NW_015557202.1:938651-939566 GCF_001515605.1 Sinocyclocheilus anshuiensis | reverse complement strand
AACAAGAGGATTCCCCCCAAGCCGTCAAACTGACGTCATCAGAGCGAGAACGCCATTCCAGAGCGGAAGCGACAGCAGACATTTTTTTTCCATTGTATTGACTTGCATGGTTCAATTGTTCACCACAAAACTAATAATGTGCACTAAAAAATTAAGGGGTCATTTTTGATTTCATGACAACATTTTCAATACCATTGTATGATGAACAGATTTTAATATAGGCTTTTATTTACATACATATAAAAATTGATCAATTACCATAACAAAAATCTCAATCTTAAACATTTACTCATTCTGTGTATTTGTGTCTTTAAAATAGGGTAACTTTGTTGCAAAAGCTTACAGCACAAGGAAGCTTGATTTCAACTTTGATTTCAAACTGAATTGAATTTACAAAAAAAGACAAGTACACAGTCAGTAATAAAATTATAAAACAAATGACCTCAATTCAATTTGAGGTATTCAAGATATGACAACACTGAATTTTTATAAGCAGTGATTTAAGAGGCTAAGTTTAATCCAGGAGCAAAGAGAAATAATTTATACTTTAAAAGCACGGAGAGATCGCAATTGCACACAGTCTGAGTGCACACAAGCAATATCGGAGTGAGAGGACAAGGCAGTTCATTTGTATAAGTTAGGCCTATTTGAGAGCTCGCATCCAGTTTTCTGCGATTACATTACTGTGTTCTCATGTTACAATAAAGTGCTCGCCACATTTGCTCGGGAATGATTAAAATTATGCGGAATACCTGCAATCCCTCGCGGACATTCAGACTCTGTAATCGACAGGAGGCGGATGCGTGTCAAACTCACTGTCGGAGAGGAGAGAGAGGCAGCTTGTATCAGTGTATATATACGGCAGATACTGTGGAGAATGAGTAATGGAACCGTGTCAGGTATTACAGTATCTGA
>NW_015557202.1:912787-937699 GCF_001515605.1 Sinocyclocheilus anshuiensis | reverse complement strand
GGTTAAAATTATGCGGAATACCTGCAATCCCGCGCGTATATTCAGACTCTGTAATCGACAGGAGGCGGATGCGTGTCAAACTCACTGTCGGAGAGGAGAGAGAGACGCAGCTTGTATTTGTGTAGGCTATATTCGGTAGATACCGGGAAAATGAGTAATGGAACCGTGTCAGATATTTCAGTATCTGTATCGAAATATAGATATTTATGATAACACTACCATGTAGTTTGTTTCTCCAAACTTTGAGTCCATAAATTACGCTGAACTCCCTCACTCTCTGATCAGTTCTTCAGAACCTGCTGCGGCTTTTCCCGGTTCAGATATCAGGGCTGTTATTGGTCCCTTCACGATCAGATATCTTTATTGGCTACTGAAGTGCCGTCAAATGTTTGAATATCAATTCAGATTGTGGGCGTACTCAGTAACGAACTATGATTTAAAAGTAATGAAGTAGATTATTTTGCTTAATTTGTACTTAAGTACAAGTAAAAGTACAGCTTTAAAAATATACTCAAAAAAAGTACAAGTACCCGAAAAAACTACTCAATTACAGTAACGTGAGTAGTTTACTTACTACCACTGGAGTTCAGTAAGAAACAAAACATAAAGGGCCCACTTTTGGCTGGATGATTCACTTGGACTTTGAACTGACGTTGAGTTGCATGTCTTCAGTCAGATGAGGGATTTTAATATCTGCGTGAGTCTAAGCAATTACATCCAACTAAGGCTGTGAAAATCCGATAATGATTTGTGTAAAATAGGTCTGGAGTAATTCCTACCTATGTCAATTTTCCAATATCAGTAGTTGATTTAGAATGTGCTTTTCACTAAATGGCTTGGCAGTTTCTATAGCAGGTAAGAAACCTTGGAAAGTATAACTGGTCCAATCATCGCTTTTGAATAAAAGCTAGTGACATCAGCCCAACATCTTCTATTGGATGTGGTACTTGCATTGGGGGCCCCTGTTTATTTCGACTCTCTTGGATAGTTTCGTGACTACATCCTTTTCTCAGGAACGTTGGAAGAACATGGTCTGCGAGCACAGTAAGACTAGTTTTACATGCTTCAGATACAGCTGGGGAAACATTTCATAATCTGGAATTGTTTGAAAGTGCGTCAAAGGATGCACTTCGTGGTAATAGCAGAAACAGCAATAGAAAGATTGATGTGTTAAACTGAGCTGCATATAAAAGGTTCAACTAAACGTTTGACATTAGTAATATATGGTAAGTAGATGGAAAAACAGGAACCACAATATACGATGAATAATGATGCTCAAAGGAAGCTTAATAAAAATGTAATTATGATATATATTAGTGGCTCTCACTGTAGGGTTGTGACCCAAAAGTGCAGTAGCCCCTCACTGCAGAACACAAGATCCATGGGGCGTGGTTGGATCCACATCTAGGGGGTGGAGATTGGTAGGTTTAGGGGTGGAGATGGGTGGGTTTAGGGATCAGGGGTGGAGACGGGTAGGTTTAGGTATATGTAAGGTGGGAGGAGTTGGATCTGGATTCAACCGCGCTCCCTGGATCTTGTGTTCTGCAGTGAGGACCATCTCCAAAAATATGGTTAATAGTAATAAAAATAATAGTATATAATAGTATAATAGTAAATGATTATTATATTATATTACATTACATTACATTGCATTGCATTGCATTGCATTGCATTGCATTGCATTACATTATAAACCAATGGTTCTCACTGGTAGGTTGATTTCCTGTGCTACATGTCCTGCACATATGCAGGCAGTTAGCACACACATGCAGGGCACGCTGAAGAGATTACACCAGCCCACAGGGAGGTTTGGGTCCTCCTTACTGTACCTCTCTCCAAATGTTTTTGACCATTGTTCAAAGAAGCACAGGTTGTCTTTATATTATTTATGGATCTGTTCAGTGTTATTGTCAGGTTCATTTCAGTTTTAGGTCTCAAGAAAAATACAGTGGGGTCCAAATATCTGAGACTGCTTGTGAAAATGCTTCTGTTTAGCATCATTTTTGTTTTTGTATTTTATTTTATTTAATTTTATGTATTTATTTATGCATGTATTTATTTATTTATTTTGGATATTGTGATATTACACATTATGGAATCTAAACATAGTTTGTGTGTTTACACACATGCATACACCTGTTTTGGTGATAGTATACATATATACATAAAGACTAATATATATACATGGACTCAACTTTCCACTTTGAAGGATCTCACTGCTGCCATACTGCAGGTGGTAGCTGTTTATAATATCTTCCACTAGATGGGGATATCGTTCAACATGATCTTTACAACTTGCACCTCATAGCCTCTGGCATATATCATCAGTGAGTAATTGCAGTGATGTTTTGGGAGTGAGTGGGTACACCGCCACAGCTGCTTGCTATTGTTCAAGTTCAGTTGTCTGCACTTAAGGGATCCTCAAATCAAAGCCATGAGCCGAAGGTAAACTCATGCTTATGTAATGGGAGTGGCGCAGTCATGCATTTTGATTTTAATGGAGGTATATGCTGTTATATGATTACATAATTTGCACACTGAAACTATTTTTTCACTCTGAACTTCAAAGTACTCCTGAAAAGGTAATGGTTCATAATTTCCGATATCTATTTGGAAGTGTTATTTCCAACTAAATCTAGGAATAAATCCAAATACACTTATTTATTCATTTAACCTTAACCTTGAAATAATATATTTTGATAAATGTTATTGTTTGAGACATGCATCTTAAATTATTTTGAAAATATAATTAATGAAAGAAGGAGCAAAATAATAATAATAATTATTATTATTATTGTTATTATTATTATTATTACTTATTAAATACTACCACTACTAATAATAATAATACTAATAACTATTATTAATATTTTGACACATGCATCTTAAAATATTTTACAATTATAATTTATTAAATAATAATCATCATAATCCTAAAAATAACAGTTATTAATAAAAGTACTAAATAATAATAATAATAATAATTTTTCATATAATATGTAGCCTCTAAACATGTTGAGCTGTGGTGCTTATATTGGAGATGTGGTTCAAATTTTACTTGCAACATATCCCAATCATATTACTGTACAAAATACTGTATTTCGTACTTGAGAATCGAATAAGTGACAAATATCTAAATGTGAAACGGCAGGTTTCGGCTGTGGGCGGTGGACAACACGGGTCGGCGTTCCAGTCCGAGTGAGGTGACGATCAAAACTCCCTGTCCCGCCGTGGATGATGTCAAGGCTCAAGGTAGAGAATTGATTTTCTAGAATAAACTTCATAGGTTTGGAAAGTATTCATAAGATTATAAATCTTCGGATTTGGTTGAATGTCCCCTCAGAAATAGCAGACAAGATTTATAATCTGTTCAACGGCTACACAAGCGGGAAGGAACAGCAGACAGCCTACAACACGCTCATGGACCTCGGCTCATCAGCCCTCCACCGAGTTCTTTACCATTACAACCAGCGCTACGAGAGCTTTGGAGAGTTTACTTGGCGCTGTGAAGATGAACTGGGGCCCAGGTTTGTAAGATGATTCACTGATGAAGCTTTGTTATACAAAACCTAGCTGCCTTTTAAGACTATAATGGGACTTCATAAGTGACCAGATTGGAACGTTCTATATTGGCAGATATTCTGTAGAGTGTCCCAAATTAGTGAGTGAGAAAGGGGAGGATTTTTTCTATCACATTCAACAACAGTATTACGCTCGCTGCCACTGTTCTAGACTGTTTGTTCTGCCTCTTAAACGTAAACTTAACTTGTGCAACGATTGGTGGGAATAAACATATCTCATATATAAGTCAGGACTAGTCTATATAGCCTGAATAAAGCAAACCAGTATCTCACCAGTGAAGTTTTGATGGATGGCGATTTTAATGGATGCCTTCAGATCACCACATTTGACAAATTCAGAATGTTTTTATTTGCTTTTTTCATTTGTGTTTTGCTCGGTTTAATAATTCTGAATGGATCCGTATATATTTATATACAGTCAGGTTAAGGCAACTGGTATAGTGGGATTTTGGCATCTCTGTGTGGTCCTGTTTGGCTTGTTATAGAAAATGCTCTAAACAAATGTGGCATTTCTTTTTTCCTCTCAGTTTTTTTTTGCTGTTGCGCTGTATACATAAATTGTGAATTATGAAAATTAAAAAAAGTTTTAATTTATCTTGAATATTCTTGAAGAAAATATAGTTTTGTGGGAATCATCCTCAAACTTAATCTTGAACTTGGTAAAACAATTTTCTTTATTTAAAATATTAAAAGTCTTAATATTTTTTCCTTTTGTTATACTGGGATAAATCATACTGGGATGTATGCTAAAATTTGTTGGAAGTGGCGCCCTACCTAGAAAAGTTGGTTCCAAATTGCACTCCACACTGCAGACTTGACTTGCAGTTGATTTCAGTAGAGTTTGATGTTAGCATGCTGCTATGCTAACAGCACAATACTCTGCAGCACTTTAAAACATACAGTATATACATACATTAAGTATAATGATCAGTTTGTGATTTATTTTTTGTTTAATTTATTTAGTTAAATTATGTTGCATGAATGTTTAAATGTTTTACTGTTAATTATATTAACTGTTTTTTTATGAACTATATAGTTTTTAATTCACCCATTTTGGATGCAGTCTTGGATTTATTTTGTTCATTGAGTTTGGCAGAATACATTATGGGATGCTGCCTTGGAATGCATGTGGGAATGTTAGGGGGACATATACATTTTTATTAATTGCAATTAAACCCGATATCTTGTTTTACAAGCTTTTGTATTTTTTTTATGTTTTTCATTGCTCCTTACATTACATAGTAAACACAGATGATTCTATTACGGAACCTAAGGTCAGACTTTTGATTAGGGTATTTGTGCTAATTAGGTTTATATTGAACACAATCAAACTGATTACAGTACATTTAAAGGGATCACTAAAGCATCACGCTGACCACAAAACAGGGTAGTAATCTTTATACACCCTCCAAAATAAACCAAAGACTTTTCGAATTGCACTGAAACACTTTCTAAACACAGCCATGTGTTCGATATAAAACTTGAACACTTCCTCGCTGATGCACAGTAGATGCAGGTGAATTTAATTATGGCCATTTGGACAAACGTACCTGAGGCCTCGGTTCAGATTAAAAGGTTGTATTTAATTGTCTCCATGTTGCAAGGTTTTCCTTTCTTACTCCTGAGTTACTGCATCAAAACACACTTTTATCGAATACTATCCCACCCAGTGTGACTGATGAGAAGGAACTGATGTGAGGACTTTAACAGTAGGTGCTTTCAAACCAAGATCATGGATTCATGGTAGATTAATCAGGCCTTTCAGTCTCATGCTTCAGGCCTATTTCCTGAATGAGATATTTCTCATTCATACCCAAGGAGTCAAGGTTTGGCTAGTTAGCATGTTTTAGTTATTTACCCTTAAAGGGTATCAGTAACTTAAAAGTACATATTAGTTTCTAATGTAATATCTAACGTTTTGAAAGGGTAGCACATCAGTGACAGCTTTTGTACATGTATTATTTATTTGTCTGTCTGCCTGTCTATCTATCTGAGAGTGTGCCTTAACTGTACCATTATAGGAGTAAAAAATATCTTTATCCTTTATGCTTTATATGCTGAAGAAATTATTATTAATATTATTAAGCAACATTTATATTGCAAATATTTTTTTGACCCTATGAGTCCTAAAGGGTAAAATGTTTGTTGATCTGATGTTGAGTCAAGTGATGTCAATAATACTGTCATTGGCCAGATTTGAGAACTGAGAAGAAATTATAGCAGGTTAATTAGTATTAATTGACCCGCTGTCTTCTACGACAAATGCATCAAGATAACCCAAAAACAACATTCATTCGTAATTAATTCCTCCAGATATTTGCACAATGAAGGGTGCGTGTGATCATGCCCCTATGATCGACCCAGTTCCATGAAATATTGCGCAAGTTTTTAGCCTTCAGATAAGCTGTTCTAGTGGAGGTCTGGGGAGATGGGCCATTATCTCCCCAGCATCTGTCTTCCAAACAACTTGTATGCGTCATTTCCATTGCGTCCATACAGCATTTTTTCGGCATAGGATAGGATGGAAATATAACCAATGAGAATTTGTTTCTGTCTAATACAAGTCACACAGTTCACTGGGGTTTCCTCATCAGCAGCATTTAAATGTAATTTTCATGAACTAGTCATAATACAAGATAATTGTAATTAAACTGGCCCCCTCAGCATATAAACCAGTTCAGACTTGGAACAAAATAGATTAAAAAAAGAGACTATTCGCTGTGTTTTCTTTTGTTTTGAGATATCAAAACAGAAATTTTCTGATTCATTCTTAATTGGTGGTACTATTGGTTGGACTGACTCACGCTTTAATAGGTGGAATTCGGTGTGTTCGGTCAAAGTTCTTTCGCTGTTTTCGTTCGACATTAATGCTGTACAGTTACTATAAGGAACCACGTTGTCGCTGCCACAGGAGTCATAAGGCCATTCCAAATGGATGATATGGAAGTCGATAATGAGTGAGGTGGGTTGGTGTGTTACTGTAGATGTCGGTGGAATGCAGCTGATTGTTTCCTCCCAGACTATTGCAAGAGATTTCGGAAAGCGAGAGTGAGATAGAGGCACTGGCAGAGCCCAAGAGGTTGAAAACGTACCTTGGAAATAAAAGGCCATTTTCCACTTCCATACATGCTGGGATTTATGGTGACAGCCATTGCTATTTGTAGACCAAAATGGACTTGTTAAAGAATAACAAACCACAGCGTTTTGTTTTAAGCAAATAAACAGCCAAATTCCTACAACCACTGAAATGTAGCAAGATATTAAAAACATAAATGCACTCAAAATAATGATGTAAATGACAGCATCTCTACAGCAGACAGGAATATTTTTCATTTAATATGCTAGTGATTTTTGACATCATTAAAATTCCATTATTATACGTTATGAATTAATTGGAAGCCAAAGTAAATAATGAATTTATACTTTGTCGCTTGAAACCTCATTGAATTGCAAAAGCAGTCAAACAAGACATTGTGCGTTCAGTTGAATCGGTTTAAGCCACATTATAATTGTAAACACACTTAAAAATACACTTAGCTACCCCAAAGCCTTGTTGGTCCACACAGATTTGGTTTTCGGTATTTATGCGGTAGAGTGTTGAGCTTCTGGTTTGACAGGGGCTTGAAGTGAATCTATGACTTAGGAATGAGGCTATCTTTCCATACTCTTGGTATCGCATTTCAGCTTCTTGTCTCTTGCGACGGATATTGGCACTTCAGCGCATTCACACTTACTCAATAAACGCCCCTCTCAAGTCACCACCGCTAATAGAATTCACAGGTACTTAACCTTATCTGCCGTTCACCTAATCGGTCCTGTGTTACCTCAGAAGCTTCTTGACGGGAAAATTTCTCTTTAAAGGCTTTGCCATTACAGTTTGATATAAATACACCACAGGCTTGATTTATGGTCAAACTCCTCAGTCCAGATTTTGAAGGGCGTCATTTAAGGGCTGCAGACAGAAGACCTGTGTTTTAGCTGAATATGGCCATCGCCTGCAGTTTATATTTGTTATATTGGAGTCTCCCATTAATCTTTCAGTCTCATGCTCTGGAGCAGCTTGTGAGGTGGCCATTCTCAGAATGGATAAACGGAATGGAATGCTCAAAAACACCGGAGGAAGAAAAATTTCAAACCAGTGTCAAGAGCATTACGTAATAGTAATATTCTAAAAACTATGCAGTATGAGTATCACAATGGATGTTAGCAGAAAAAGACTGATTTGAATCATGTGCAGAGCAAGACAAAAGCTGTGTTGTTGTTGAAGTAATTTGATAGTGCAGAGATAAAACAAAATTCAAAAAAAAGGGATCAGTCAAAACAAAAGTACTGCATGTGTTTAATTTACTAAGGTTTTAATGACTAATGTTCCAAAAGATGATGAATATTGCAATTATAATATACTGTATATTTATAGTAATAATAATAATAATACATATAAAAACACATTATATTACAATTTAATATAACTTTTTCTATTTTATTATATTTTAAAATGCAATTTATTCCTGTATTGTTTTTCAGCAGCCATTACTCCAGTCTTCGGTGTCACATGATCAATCTGAAATCATTCTAATATTGGTGGTGCTCAAGAATTATTTATTATAAATGTTGAAAACAGTTTTGCCGATTAATATTTTTGTGGAAACTTTGTTTTTTCTTTGATGAATAGAAAGTCCTTTCTATTCTTTGATAACTATTCTATTATTTCTATACAGCATTCTAAAAATTTTACCGTCATTTTTGACCAATTTATTACATCCATGCTGAATTTTATTTATTTATTTCAGCATAATATTGTCTAATTGCATATGTTCCATATGCATTTGACGCAGACAATCTGTAATAAATAAACATTAACACACATTACTAACCAAGTATCATCTTTGTGTTTGCTCCTGCAGGAAAGCAGGATTGATCCTGTCTCAGCTGGATGAACTCAGCGGTTGGTGCCGGGGTCTCCTCCAGGAACCAAAAATTGGCTTGCGCAGAGCATCCCTCAAGTATCTGTCTTGTCGTTATACAGATACCAAAGCATTCGGGCTTAGCTGGGTGAATCTCGGCCAAGACTTACGTAAGGCCTGTGAAGATCAGATGCTCTCCGTTATGTTCAATGATTATGGAGAACCCAAGGAACTTTAAGCCAACTTGGACAACAAGAGGACCAGTCAGGGGCCGTACCTAAATGCAGCCTTCCCTTTAGGGCTTCTCTCTAGAGAATCTGGTCCATCGGTTTTAACATTAATTGGATATTTAATGATGAAGAGGAAAATATTTTGTGAGACCATGAGCTTTGCTGATTTTTCAAGAAGTATTCAAGTGGTATGTCTATGGGCTTGCACATAAAAATGTACAGTGTACAGTCAAAGGAAAGTTGCATTAAAGTGTCATTTAGACGTGGTGTATTTTGTCAAATAGTGCATACACCAGCTGGTATAGGTAGGATTTTTTCCACAAGAACTAAAACTGTATCACCTTAATGTGCTGAAAATGTAAAATGTCTCTGTAGTGCATATAGATATGGAAAGAGCTATAGCAATTGTAAATGTTAGTTAATTATTAAACACTACTAATGTGCTGAATGTAGTATTCAAACTAAGGTATGAGCGGTCAAGAAACTGTTTTTTTTTTTTTTTTTAAGTATAAGCAGTATTATGAAAATAACCATTTTAAAGTTGTGTTCAATAACATGTCTTGTTTGTTTTATTTCCTATTCCAAATAAAATCGCCAACATTAATTCACTGATTATTTAATTGTTCAACAGAAATTTGAACAAAAGTAATGAGGGCTGCACAGTTTTTAAAGTTTTTATAGTTGTGATGAAACTTAAGTATACCAACAGCTCTTTTCTTACGCATCGACATATAGAGTGAAAAAAAAATATTGGAAAAAAAATTGCAAGCCGGGAAAATATTTCTGTCCAGTTCACCAGTTGTAGATTGGTTGGAGGCATATTTTAAGGTTAATGACTGACTAAATGACTGGCCAGCATAAATCAACAGCGTCGTCTGTGATTTTCAGAAAATTTAGTTGTGACATTTTAAGAACATTCAGAAACCCAGCCAGAAATCATTCAAAATAAGATCAATAACATGCATTTAGAAAATATATTTTCTTTAATATTTAATCATTTCTTATATATATTTTTTTCCTTTATATTATTATTCTATTATTTCTTTAACAGTGTTTTTTTATATATTTAATATTTGACATATGATTTCATATTGTAATTTCAGTCTGCATCTTGCACCATTTGATGGTTAAAAATAATCTGATATTATTTCAATCTTGATTTAAAAAAAACATGCTGAGCACAATTACAGACATCAACTTTTTTAAACCAACCAAACTTCTTTAACGGTGTGTATTTATACTTTATTGATATGACAGTGAACCTACACTTTAACAGACAGAAGAGCATACAAAAATAGTATCATATATTTCCATTACAATTGCTACAAATGAAATCTCACATGCATTTCACAGGTTTTGCATGTACATGTACAGGGTATAAAATAACGATGAGAGGAAAAAAATCCTGAAATCTCAAATTTTGAAAGAACTGACAGTCTGAGATAAGCACTTTGTATACCTGTATTAATGACATATAGGTGGAAACAATATTGAGAATGTGGCTCACAACAAGCAAGAGCTATTTGTATAAAATATAAAAATCAGCTACACTTGAAACTTTTGTGAGTGTGTGTTTGATGGTGTACATAATTGCTTGTGGGCTAAAATATGGGTCATATCTACATCTATGTTAGAGATCTTGAAAAAATATTAGGTATTATTTTGTAGATTAATATTGAAGAGGATTGTTTTTATGCACTTATATGCTTTGATTTACTCTGCCTTTGATCAGCCTGGCACTCATGTGGAGTGAGAAACATTCAGGTTATTGTTTGACATTTTCTTTTCAAGCCAGTCTGAGAGCTTTCACAGCGGTCCTGGCTCCTTTCGCTTGGCTGTGCCCTTGTTCTCCTCGGCTTCGGGGTCACGGCAGGTGCACTCATCGTGATCGCAGTCCACCCCGAACTGAATGACCTGTCAATCAACCAGACACGCTTTTACAAACAGCATCCAGAAAACATTCAACCACAAACATCTATGGTATGTGGGAGCCACACGCAGTCTTTGAACAAGAGATCAAAGTGTGGTTTGGATAATTCAGCTCAAAAATACTTTAAGGCATCACAGTAGATCAAAACAATGAGCACTGCCTTTTTCCAGATGCATGATCGACATCAACTGTTGACCAAATTACTCCGAATAACCAATAGAATAAGAGTCCATTGATGGAAAAAATTTTTAGAGAATGGCCTGTTTGGGTGTTTATTTACCTAACCAGAAAGTCATATGGATTGGAATTTTTACACGATTGCTAGGATTGATAAGGACATGACGATCACATTCAGTGCTGAAGGGAACAAAAAAAGAGAGAGAAAGCCTGACTGTGAGCAGATGAGTAAAGGAGGTGAACACATGTTAAGAATCAACTGGAGGAGGTTCTCGTCCAGGATTCGTGCCATCACCACAGGTTGCAAAATAAACCCAAATTCCCAGCTAAGCAGCCTACTGCAGGAAAAGTAAACATGAAAGTACAGCGTAAGCTCTTATTTCACCTGATGTTTACGAGATACAATTGTCTCACTTGCGGTACATTCGAGAGTATCCATTCATTTATATTGCATTTCTTTGGAAGACGGAAGTTTTGCTTTGGTTTCATGCTAAATAATCATGATAGATGCTTTTCAAAATATCCAAAAATATTCAAAATATTTGCTTTCGGATCAACTGCAATTGTATCGGTGCATATAATTTTGTTTCCTGTGCATGTGGCAGAATGCTAGAAAGGGAACCACAGAAGGAGGGATGAGAGGAATTTGTTTTTTATTGTCCAACCTTGTCTCTGTCTCTCATCCTAGATGCTCTTAAACCAGACTGCCCAACCAACATACTCGGACTTTTCCATGGCCTGCGTAAACAGAAGCATGGCAGCTCTGCCGGACCTACGGTGGCAGGATGCTGTTCCTCACGGTTTATTTCACTTTCTCAGACCCTGCTTGTTTTACAGTTGCCCGTGACCGCTGACACCTGGCCCTCTGCTAATAAAAGCTGTTCTATCCAGTCATTTATTTATGACAGACACTCCCCCCCGAGCTCATTCTCGCTATGGGAGATCACGCCACCTGAGTGCCTAATGATGTGGGCGACGTTCATGGAAAGGGTTGACAATGTGGCGGCACCATGCGAGACAGAGAGTGGCACTGTGAGAGAGGAATGTGAAAGCAACGTAGCATGAATGTGGATGAGAGGAATAGTCTTTCAGATGAGATTTACCTTTCTAGATGAGAGAGTGGATGGACAGCAGTCTCCCCCGTCATATTGGCAGTACGCTCGGTTATTAATGGTGTCGCACCAACCATCTCCTCCGAATGGCTGCAAAGAAAGAGTTGCGATGAATTAACCAGATGCTGTCTTTTAAATTAGATTTTGAGTAATACATACAGAATAATATGTTTATAATGTATATTTGCTGTACAAAGAACATTTTTGCTTGTATTATTCAAATAGTTTATGTTAATTAATTAATTAAATAAATTATAAATAATAATAATAATAGAATAATTAATTATTAATTATTATCATTGTATCAGTATCGGACAATATTGAATATTTAACTGTGCATGCTCATTTCCTTTTTTTTTTTTTTACTGTAAATTATCTTATGCCATTATCTAAAACTCGCTTAATCTTTAAAATCACTAATAACACTTTACAATAAGGATTTATTTGTTACCATTAGTTAACATGAACAATAAAAATACCCGTAAAGCATTTATTAATCCTAGTTAATGTTAATTCCAACTTTTACTAATACATAATTAAAATCAAAAGTTGCATCTGTCAACATTATTTAATGGACCTCAGCTAACATGAATTAACAATGAACAATTGTATTTTTATTAACTAACCTTAACAAAGATTGTTAAACACTGTAACAAATGTATTGCTCATTGTTAGTTTATATTTGTTAATGATTAACTAATGTTAACGAATGAGACCTTATTGTAAAATATTACCATAATTTAAAAACACCGTTAAATGTAATCAAATGAAATTACAAAATAAAAATGGAATTACATCATTTTTAGTTGTCAGTCATAACATAAAAATAAAAAAAATACAAACCAAATAAATAATGAAATACAACAAAATTAATTTCATGATCACATTACTCTAAGAATGATTAATAGTTTCAAAATAATTAATATTATATAAACAGGCAAACTATAGCCTTCCATATGCAGGAACAGTTTATTATACATCCAAACAACCTGAACTCACTGAACTAGTAAATGTGCCCTTAAAGTATTTTAAAGGTTCAAGCATGAGTTACCTCATTTTATTATGTACAATTAACAGTTTTCTCTGAACATGAGGAAAGAAATGCATGGATCATGCCAAAGGGATTTCTGTTATACCTTATGGTAGGTGGCATTTCTCATTTATTCCTTTCAAATAAAATAAAACCGCATCTGTTATTCCAGACAAAACTTCCTAACTTCCTTGTACTTCCTTCGATGTCATTACTTCACCTGTGTGAGAGCATGGTTACCCGTTTTGCAATGCCCAAGGGAGCAAAATCCAACCTTCTTGAGTGGACTACAATTATCAAATTTAATATGCATAAACACTTTAAATGTGTCATTATGCCTTCCTAAAGTATTTTACCTAACCTTAAAGGATCTGATGCCAATAACAGGAAAACGAGAGCCGTCTGCCAAAGATACTTTTGGCTCTCTTGTGCATGTGGAGTCCTTTCAAAGAGTCCAGGTTCTACCTGATTCCACATCCCTGTGCAAGAGCAGCTGGCGAGGAGATCTCTGTAGAATTTATCCCTGCTAACCCTACACCCAATCCAAAATGTTTTTCCTGCCGTGGTCTCATTCTCCAAGTCATAAGCAATATCATTTTTCATTCTTCAGTTTCAAGCTTGTGTATATATATAGTTTATTTCTTTATTCTTGCTCTCCATCCATTTTGTTACCTTAAGCACATTGCAAATTTATTGGCCATAACAATTTTAAAAAACAGTCTTACCACTTTGTGTTTAAATTAACGTGTTACATATTGCAAGTTAAATATCTGAATCTAAAACACATGCATTATTAATATTGTTTTAGAAAAGGCTGGAAAACGAAAAATGACCTAATGCCTAACTAAAGAGTCGTGTAACAGTAAATGGGAAGGATGTGTGGAATGCATCTGCTCCAGCCAGCATGGAAAACTGCCAGTGAATGTCAAACAACACTGTAGTCAACCATCTGAAGCACTACACAAAATCATCTGACATGGACCTCACATATATCTGGCTCAAGACAAAACAACAGTCAAGAAAAGTCAAAATCTTGACCACCACAGACACTCAGATGACCAAAACAATAGACAATATAATGTTTTAAATCATTTAAATCTCATGCTTATTTTCTTCAAAATTAATCATGCTAAATTATTACAATAAATTGACAAATACTTGCTAATTGTGTCTGTTTTGGCTCGATAGATTTATTTTAAGCATAAGGAGCTGCAGTGATGTTTTGATGGAAGGACACAAGCATTTAAATGATTGATTTCAGTGTTTTGTGTTTATATTCAGTTTATTTAGACAACATAGTATACGATTTCAATATCTATCATTTTTTTTCGGTTGTCTGTGATATTTTCAATTTATTTAGACAAAATAGTATAAGATTTCAATATCTATCATTTTTTTCAGTTGTCAGTGATAACATTAATTTATAAAAATGTAAAATAATAAAATAAAATCTAATGAAAGAAAGGAAGTTGCAACGTAATTAATCTTAATCTAATAGCCAAACTATAGCCGTCCATATGCAGAACCTTAAAAATCCATGTAACCTGAATTGACTGATTTTTTTTTCGTCATAAGCAGCTGCAGCGCGACTCATGATCTGTTTTCATCAATGTTTCGAGACCTAATAGGAAAGACTCAGTGAACTTACTGTAATCCAATAATAAATATAAATACCTCTTCAGATTGCCCACTGCTCAGTGTCAGTTCAGGCTGTCCACTTTGAGGTATATCCTAAAATTCATTTTCCTGGCCTCCTCTCAAAGAGGGGTTTTAGTAGGCAACCCTGCTGTTTTGGGCAGTATCCAAAGCTTGATTAACATTACATGAATTTATTGAAAATGAAACTCTCTGAGTCACTTAGAAAATATGTATTTTTTAAAAACACAATTAACCCCTAGCAACAGTTTCTGCGATGAACGTTTGCAATCTGAGATACCGGAGATCAACAAACCGAAATCTTATCTGAAGCAAACAATGAAGGTGTCTTTTCACCTTACAGTACATGTCATCGGGAGAAATCCCTAAACATCCCACAGGAGCGAGGGAGGACACACTCCACAGGTTGCCTGACCGAGCACATCTAATGCTAAGCGAAATAGAATAGCATAAACAAATCTCCTTGGCAACAACATGTTTTCATGGACAACATTGTTTCGAGGCCCCATGTTAGTGCTGGCATCTCACTTCACTGAAGTATGCGGCCCTTGATTGGCTCTCTCCAGAGTTCCCAAAAGACTACTAATTATGTTCCCCTCCATTTAATTTCTAATGTAAACTTTTCTTTTTTTGTCTTTAAATGCAAGTTGAATATGCTGAAAAACAAATTTTAGGTAACACATCACAACAGTGAAAGGCCAAATGAAGTGTTTCCAGGTTTTTTGTGTTTGTGTCTTGTCAACTCTTTCCATAATGTTAAGATGAAGAAACCCAGTGCATGCCCTGAGAGGAATCAGATGACCATTCTTCTAACCATATTTGCAGCAAAGAATGTGAACAGTGGTTCTTCGTAAACTTGAGCCACATAAAAAAGAGGAAATAGTTTACTTAAAAGCTGGTTTGAAGCAGTCAAATAAATTGAACTTTATAGTAGCAGAGGAAAAACAAAAACAAACAACCCCAATAGTCACTTTCCGTACCCACTGTGTGTGTATATATATATATATATATATATAAAATTCAAATTTCCAGAACCATAGGTTAGAAAAGCAGACTTAAAGTCTACTTATGTTTGGCCTTGGTGGTTCAAAATAAAATATTAATAATGACACAAACTAAAGCATAACCTGAGCTGACCTCTTCACTTATCATCAGCCTATAATAGGAAAGACCCTCTGGACATGCAGCAGAGCAACTGGAACATGTGCTGTGGTTTAATTTATATTGAGTCTCCAATATAAAAGCAACCGTTTTGCTTGGTAACAAATGAGGGCAAGAGAAGATGAGAGGGTCTGGCAGATATGAGGGGTATTTGAATATCATAAAACATCCCTCTACAGGAATGGTGTTTTCCAAAGTAGAATGAATAGATCATAAAACCTGTCTGTTTTACTCTGAAATTATATTAAGAATGATCAAATCTGATATCCACAGGAAAAAATAAAAAATAAAAAAGGCATGCTACTGATGATAAAGTTAGACGAACTAAATACATTGTCTTTTTATGATCAAAATGTTAAAGGGTTAGAAAGATTTATTAGATAAACAATTTGATTTACCTTTCTTTATTAAATACATTCAATATTTAAATGTATTTTTGTTTATTAAATACATAAAATATGAGAAAATGTTTTGTTATATTTAAAAAAAAAAAATCCTAAACAATTGATCCAAGTCTCACGCATTTGATTGGCACACTGTACTAAACATCACACCACCCTTTCACTTGCAAGATATTACAATAAACAGTCATCCATTATTTCCAAAACACTCGACTGTTAATTTCAACACTATTTTCGATTCCAGACTTCACATGACTCTGCTGCGTTACTTCTGTTGACTTTTAGCGAAGCCTGGTATGTTACTTTCGTCACATATCATTCGTGATTATTTTAATGCATCCATCAGTTACATAACACCTTTAAATTCCCTCTGTCCAACTGACCTGCACACACACACCGATAAGATCATTCATTTGCTTTGGCACCTCAGCATTACAATTGTCGACAAAGTCTGATGAGTTAGTGCTTGAGGTGAATTTAAACAGGATTTTGTGAATTGCAGGAAGGACTCTGGAGGAACAGAAACTGGAATAATATGTTTTATGATCATGTATATACCACATTTTACAGTGGCAATGATATTTTCATTCGGTTTTATTTTTGTGATAAAAGGAGACCTGGTGAGAATCAATCTGTCAGCATGCTGTGGGAAGATGTGGCATGCAGTCCATCAACCATTGCACTAAATGTTTCTCTTGGCCAGGAGAAATGTAAAAGATGTCTCCATATGAGAGCGAATGGTGTCGGAAATCCCGGACAACAAAATGCCTCATTACTAACGTAAATGTAAACTTGGGAAAGTGTAAACCAAATACAGACAAAATAAAAATAGAAAACTAAATGACTACGTTTCTTGACCCTTTGGATTGGGTTCATTCAGATCTGAATTCCTGGAGGCATAAATGGCTTCAAAGTCATTCTTGAGACATATTATGTGCTACTAGCCTGACCTTTTATGCTTTATTTATACATGCTTTTAAAAAAATGGATCATGGATTTGATTTGCGAGTTCCATTTTGGTCAAACGGCCCAGTTAATAAGATGAACATGGAGTTATGACTACAGAGATAGTGAAGAGCAAAACAGGTTTCCCCATCTGCGCACGAAGCTCCATGACACAATAATTGGAACGTAAAACTAAAAAATCAACACCATCATCATTTATCACTGATTATGGTGCTCCCTGATCCTCCTCGACCACACTCAATGATGCTCTGCTGGTGGTTATCTATCAGACTGCTCTTTTCTCTGCAAGATGTGACAGTAGACAGATGTGAACTCTGCCGTTGGTTTTACATCTTCCAGTGTGCACCAAAATACTGCTGCCATATACTACAAATCAGTATTATAACATAATTATTTTTTATTTAATGCAGCATGATTGTTCCAAATCAATATACTCTTTTTTTTATCAGTGGCACTCTAAAGTAGATTTTTATTATTTTATTTATTTTTTCTTTAAAAAGTTGTAGCATAACTTTGTGTGGGGAGTAGAACAAAATATAACTTGTTATTATTCACTAAAACGCTCCACACTTTGTTTGTAGTTCTTCACTTGTCATTGGTGTAAAACATATATAATATATATTTATATGATGTTTATTTATATGATACACTAAATAATATAAATTTTTGATTTTTTTCTTCTGAATTTTTAATATAATTTGTAAAATGTTGTTTTTGCTGTCACTTTAGATCAATTTAATACTTTTTTACTGAATAAAAGTATTAAATCCCCCCCACCAAAATAAATAAATAAATAAAAGACAAATATCGTACTGACCCCAAACTTTTGAACAGTAGTGTTTATAAGGAAAAATAATAATTAATACATAAAATTGGAAGTCTCACACTTCATTCATTTGAATGACATAATGTACTAAACACCTCTCCACCCTTTCACATTTTTAAGATATATCCCCTGACATCACTGGCAGAGCTAAAATCCAGACAGAAATACAATAAACAGTTATTGTTTTTGCCCCAATCACTCGACTCGACTGTTATTTTCAACACTATTTTCACTTCCATGCTTCAAATGTTTATCGTGTGACTTCAGAAACCTTGAAATATAGTGATCAAGTCTTTTGGACTACTTTTAGGGAGCTTGTATTGTTCATCTGTTTCAATCTTTTTTTGAAGTTTTTGGTCAACATAAACTGTTGCTCTATGGAAAAGAGCTGCATGAACATCCGTTACAAACTGAAAAATACTGAATAAATACTGAAAAAAGAAAAGCATATGGTTTTCTAACAACATGAGGGTGACAGAATCATCTAGAAATTAGGAAGAATTAAGAATAATTTCCATCTTGCACAAAATCACATTAGCTTTGAGGAACTATTTTGACTCTTGTGCGATGTTGTACTTCATCACTAATCAGAAAGACTTACGTCATATAATTGGCACTCACCTCACAGGACTGAATGCAGTGGATCTGTGCTGGATTCGGATGCCACTTCAACATACCAGTACAGACAATACTCTTTCAAAGGAAGAGAAATAGAGGAGCAAGAGAGGGAAGAACAAGGGGAAGGGGAAGTGGAAGGAGAGTCAATTGCTGCATTGTAATGATGACATAAAGCATAAAAGGTGACTTATTACAATTGATGAAGTTCTTGTAACAAATCTTCTTGAGAGGAAATTTGAAAAAGGGGTTTCTATTTATTTATATTTTATTTAGACTTTTCCAGAAATCTAATAATCTCTAACTTAATTTTAAAAGGCAAAAACTGAGACATGGTGCCTAAAAATAAAATAGCAAATTAATATCCAATAACTATGACACATAATAAGGGTTACTTTTGCCCTCCTGTCCTTTCAATTTGAACAAATATTTCACTGATTTGACATTTTCTCAGAATTGGAAAGCTGACCTGTTTCTAAAGCAGAATTTCTGGAAAGAAACTTGCTTATCTCTTATTCATCTCCCTCCTACTGTGACCTTTACGCCATCATTCTTACCCAATCTGCAATACTTTGGACAACATTCCTGGAAAGCAGGCTGTTCTTAGGGGTGCTGATGTATCATTATAAACAATGAGAGTCCGACACCTTCAGAGGCGTCATGCTTGACGTGTGGCATTTTAGGCATCTCTTATAAAAACATCACACTGTAATCATTACTCTCACGAGCTGATATGACACTGAGAGACAGAATCAACACTTTGGTAAGGTGAGTTGAACCTGGTTTTGTAGCGAAAATCAAGGTAACCCAATCCAACTTTTCACTCTGATGTGCCAATAATGTGATTCCATTTTTGTGTCCAAAGTATTCAGTCTAAAAGCTCCTCTGCCTACAGCCAAAATAGGTTCCCCCAAACAAAGATCAGAAACGTGAGCAATTTTACATTTGACAGATGTCAATGCACCTCATGTCATGATGTGTGGAACAGGAAAAAACCCCATTTCATTTCAGTCTTAGAAAATCCCTTTAAGGGACATTTTTGAGAAGTCTTTACTACATTTACAAGACTACTCTGTGTGTGGGTTGAATTAATGGTCAAGGACATCCTGGTTCCTAAAAGACATCAACCATTTTCCAAATTGTCACCTCACATCCAAGCATGTTGACTATGATGGACAGGTAGATGATAAAAAAAAAAATCACAATTAATTAAAAAAAACTAACCAACAATACCAATTGATCGATCGATTGATCATCCATCCATTCATCCATCCATCCATCCATCCATCCATCCATCTATCTATCTATCTATCTATCTATCTATCTATCTATCTATCTATCTATCCTTTTATTAAGTGCCATATCAGCATTAAAGTCTAGTCAAGATCAAAGTAGTTTATAGTAAAAGTAAAATAGTTCTATCCTACACAATTATTCGCAAACATAGGTTATTCATCCAATTCAATGCCTTTAGCAAAATGTTTTTGTTAAATAAACAAAATCACTGGTAAATAAAACACCTTAGTATCATAATTTTTTATTTGAGTTTAAATACTTTCGATACTCACATCAGTATCGATATATCGAAATTTCAGGATCGATACGCCCATCCCTAGTTTTGATTATCTTGTATATAGCGTTGAAATCATGCGTTTTAAAGCCATATTAGTTTAAACTTCTGATATAGTGTATTCTGAGCGCACACATCCGAAGCACACGCACAGAAAGCGGCTGTCACATGGCATGTGAGTACTAAACTAAGTTCTTTTTCATGTCTTATTGTGCTTAAACTGTCAAATGCACAAAAGTTTGTTAAAAACACATTTACAAAAACAGTCGGTATGTCTGTGAAGGTAAACAGCTGGGAAAGAAGTCGTTTATATTATCTTTTGCAGCAACGTAATATACAGTAAATAAATAAATCCACTGCTCTCTTGCCTCTTCTGAGGCTGGGACTCTAAATAGTGTTCTGTGCTCATCTGTGCAGCTAAAGATAGAACAGTTTGCATGCTTTGCTCGAACTTTTGCCATGGCGCTAGAACTTGTACACCGTTGTCGTTTGCGAAAACACAATGGCGGTGCCATGTGTGGAAGCGTGCAGATAAAGGGGCGGTGATATTATAATAAGATCCCTTTATCACGTCACAGAGGGAGCGAAATCTGACCGCGATGTTTAAATAGCAAATGCATTTGCGCCCATTTGTGCGCCCATGGGCGTGCTGGTCTAAAAAAGAGGTGTGTTCAGGCGCATTGTTGGTGCGTTGCTATTTTGAGGAACTGAAAATAGACTGCGCCATAGACCAACTCAAACCTGGTCTAAAGTCTGGCGCAATATTGTTTCTTTGTTATTTAAAGAGTGCGTTAGTAATATGCGCCTATAGGCAGGTGCACAATGCACGTACACTTTGCTTATTACACGCACAGGGATGCGCAGCAGCACACAAACATTTTTAAAAATGAAAAATTACATTCCGCCATGTAAATAGCGAACCCGCCATGGCGCGAACGCAACTGGCTTTTAAAGGGGATGGGAGATGAGACTCTGATTGGTTTATTGCACGTTACGCCCAAAAAACACCCATTACTCATTTAGAGAATAGGGGCAACCCGTTTAGACCATGCACTGGGCGTGCCGACCGTTTTCCCGTCGTTAAACTAGCAAAAGTGGATTCGGACATGCCCTGAGTGCACCTGCGCCGTGCGCTTTAGACCATGTGCTTAGATCGTTAAAATAGGGCCTGTAAACACGGATTGTTCAATTTTCATGAAATGTCACCTTTAATGTATTATAATGCATATTATTATGATAATGCATTATAAACTTACAAGGAACATTTTATTAATCTAGGCTAATGTTACATTTATAAATATTTATTTTTATAATGCATTTATATTTTAGCATATTTACAAATAATTTAAATATATAAATATACTACTGTTCATTATTAATTCATATTCATTCATATTGTAAACAACTTCAAATTTTAAACATGTATTAGTATGTAGAAATCACTTTTAAAGGAATAGTTTACCCAAAAATTAAAATTTGCTGAAAATGTACTCTCCCTCAGGCCATCCAAGATGTAAATGATCATCGGAACAAATTTGAATATATTTAGCATTACATCACTTGCTTACCAATGATTGCTCTGCAGTAAATAAAACAATTCTAATTAATAAAAGCTGTAAAAAGTGTTGTTTCTTAGTTCACTCTACCCTAAGCATTTCTAAAAGTTTAATAGTAAAAATTTTAAAAAAGGGCTTTAAAGAAAGTGCCTAAATTCTTGAACAGCCAATGATATCAAATAACAATTTGTGGCAAACTGGCCCCACCACCTTACCTGAACCTTGCTGGGAAGCATCCAGTGTTCTACTGTATCAGCGCTGGAGCCATTGGATAACACCACAGGGTCACTCAAGGCCACAATGCATGTTGGGTAACAGACGGCACCTGCCATGACACAAAGCAAGCTTTGCTTTAACCATCATTTGCATCTGTTGAATTTATTCATGTGAGCACATGAATAGCCAAGCTCCAGACTAGTCATGCATAGTTGAACAGCTTGGCAGGCTGGCACTCAAAAATATCCTTCTGCATGCAACTGACTGTGGTCTTGAAGCCCAGGCAGGTACAGTACAGTATGTCTAGACCTCTTATTAGGAAGGATAAATACAGTGGCCTAAATGTACAGCCAAATAATACAATGCGGAAAAAATTGTAAGATGCATATTAATATATGTTTAGACAATGATTGAGACAATAATCATTGCTTTGTTAAAAATCGACTTACTAGTCATTTCCATATTTGAAATGGGCAACTTTTATCTCATAACCAGTAAATTTTCTTGTCAGTTTAAATCCTCACCCACGTCAAAGCTATCCTCACAGCTGTATTCCACCAGGTTAAGGTCAAGAGGAGGCTGGCACGGTCCCTCTATCTTCTTACACATAGTAAAGTCCTCAGTCCATTTGCCATCTTTGGTGCATCGAATGCTGGACTGCAGAGACAAATGTAGATGAGTGTTTAATGACTGCAGAGTTTAGGAATACACAGAAATAGTTGGCCTACAAAGTGGTACAATACCCTTTCTGTTGAATCAGGACACTGTAGGGTGCAGATACTATCAAAGTCCAAATTGTTGGTGCAGGTGTACATGCCCTCAAACATCAGCGGGAGAGGAGGGCATGTGACAGGTGAACAGCTGCCCTCTTGCCACATCCCACCCTCCAAACACTCCAACCTCAGAAACTTCCTGAGAAAAACAAGTCATTAGCATAAAGGAGGGGTAAATCATCAGGGGTGAACGCACATACCTACAATATATTTCCTGTACAAAATCATTACTTTGGCTGCACTTGCAAAATCTAGTAAGCTCTGGTTTTTCTAAAAAAAAAAAAAAAAAAGAAGTCTCATGCTCACCAAGGCTGTGTTTACTTTATTTAAAATACAGTAAAAACAGTAAAAATTAACTCTAACCTATCCCTAAGTATTACTGCAATTTATGATATATCTCAAGTTTCCATAGTTCTTTTGAACTTTCTATTTAAAGAATCCTAAAAAATATCAAGTTTTAAACTAAAATAATATCAATATTAAGCATTGATAATCATAAGAAAGCATTGATAATCATAAGAAATGTTTCTTGAGCACAAAATGTGCTCAAGAAGGCCGTTCACCCCTGATGATTTACCCCTCCTTTATGCCGTCTGTCTCCATAAAGAGCATCTGTCAGGGAGAGTCCAGCCTCGTCAGGCCCAATCATCTCACACACCCGTTCACAATCACCGGAGTACTAATCAGCCGCACCTGTCACCACCTCATCAGCACTAGCTTAAATGCACAGTCACTACAGTCACACTTCGTCTAGTCTTGAGTTCACTACGCTACTCCTTACCTGACTCACTGTACCCGGACTCCATCCTGATACCTTCCTGTCTCTGTGCCATCCTCTTCAGCCCGATCCGCAAAGGAACCCGTCAATACGTGAGCCTGATCCCTTCCATTCCATAGACTGTTGCTCTAACCCATTTGCTCTCCCTCTCTCTCTCTTTCCCAGCACCTGTTCAATAAAGCTCTCTGTTTACTTTACCTCTCCGTCCCTGGTCTCCTTCTGTACTGTGACAGAAGACCAGACCACAACTTACCCACTTTATGGAGCCACAACCACCGAACCCCCCATCACTGGAGGATTTAATCCACGCCATCCGTACGCCCGTTGTATCTGCCTCCCACAGTCCCATGGCACGGCCCGCTATCTTCTCCGGTGAGGCGGCGGATTGTGGTGGCTTCTTATTACAATGTTCCCTATACTTCGAGATGCAATCACAAGCCTTTCCCAATGATCGCGCCAAGGTGGCCTTCATGATCTCTCATCTCGCTGGCCATGCTCTTCACTGGGCCCAGTCCATATGGGAAAGTAACAGTCAGGCCCTCGCACTCTATCTACGTTCACCGCCCACTTCAAGGAGGTGTTTAGTCAATCAGTCCTCAGGGCATCCAGATGGATGACAAAAAAGTCCAAGCCATTCACCACTGGCCACAACCCAAGACCGTTAAGGAACTCCAACGCTTTCTAGGATTCTCAAATTTCTACCGCCGTTTCATCCACCATTTCAGTCAGCACACAGCCGCCCTCACGTCTATGCTCCGTAATAAGCCCAAGTCTCTGTCCTGGACGCCCACCTCCCTCCAGAGCTTTGAAGAATTGAAGGAAGCCTTCTGCACCGCTCCTACCCTCGCGCTGCCCGATCCTCAGAAACCATTTGTCGTGAAAGTAGATGCGTCCACCGTAGGAGTAGGAGCGGTGCTCTCCCAGCAGTCTGGAGAGCCTCCCAGCCTCCATCCCTGTGCATACTTCTCCCGCAAGCTTTCCCCGGCGGAGCAGAATTATGACATCGGGAACCGCGAGCTTCTCGCCATCAAGCTCGCGCTGGAGGAGTGGAGACATTGGCTGGAGGGAGCTCGTCATCCCTTCCAGGTCATCACTGACCACCGGAACCTGGAATATCTTCGGGAGGCCAAACGCCTCAACCCCCGTCAGTCACGGTGGGCGCTGTTCTTCACCCGTTTCCAGTTCACTTTTACCTACCATCCCGGACCCAAGAACACCCGAGCAGACGCTCTGTCCCGCCTTCCTCAGGCCACCGAACGGGTAATACCCCCAGAGACCATTCTCCCTCCAGCCCTCATTGTGGGTCCCATTCAATGGACGCTCGACGAAGAGATCCGCCAGGCCACCCACTCCGAACCAGCTCCGCCGGGAGGTCCAGAAGGGAAGGTCTATGTCCCATCCACTCTCCGCAATACCCTTCTGGACTCGCT
>NW_015557202.1:892623-912490 GCF_001515605.1 Sinocyclocheilus anshuiensis | reverse complement strand
ACACAGTTATTCCACCAAGTCTTTCGCAATTTCAGCATCCCGGAGGACATCGTCTCCGATCGTGGACCCAAGTTCATCTCCCGGGTCTGGAGGGCCTTCTTCCATCTCCTCGGCGTATCAGTAAGCCTCACCTCCGGATATCATCCACAGTCCAACGGCCAGACTGAGTGCAAGATCCAAGAGTTCGGGAGATATCTCCGTAGCTACTGCCACAACAACCAGAACCGCTGGAGCCTCTACCTTCCCTGGGCCGAGTACGCACAAAACTCCCTTCGACAGCAAACCACCGGCCTCACCCCGTTTCAGTGCGTACTCGGTTACCAACCTCCCCTATTCCCGTGGACGGGAGAACCCTCAGACGTTCCAGCGGTGGATCACTGGTTCTGAGAGAGCGAGAGGGTCTGGGACTCAGCACATATCCATCTCCAGCAAGCAGTTTGGAGACACCAAGCACAGGCCAATGTTCACCGCCGCCCTACTCCACCAGATCGTCCCGCTCTCCGGAGCCGCGGCCGTCCTCGACGTCGGCAGCGGGCGTCGGGAGCCGCCCGTGGGTACTGTCAGGGAGAGTCCAGCCTAGTCAGGCCCAATCATCTCACACACCCGTTCACAATCACCGGAGTACTAATCAGCCGCACCTGTCACCACCTCATCAGCACTAGCTTAAATGCACAGTCACTACAGTCACACTTCGTCTGGTCTTGAGTTCACTACGCTACTCCTTACTTGACTCACTGTACCCGGACTCCATCCTGATACCTTCCTGTCTCTGTGCCATCCTCTTCAGCCCGATCCGCAAAGGAACCCGTCATCACGTGAGCCTGATCCCTTCCATTCCATAGACTGTTGCTCTAACCCGTTTGCTCTCCCTCTCTCTCTCTCTCCCAGTACCTGTTCAATAAAGCTCTCTGTTTACTTTACCTCTCCGTCCCTGGTCTCCTTCTGTACTGTGACAGCATCCTATCCTAACTGCTTGTGATGCTAGAATGTTGCTAAGCTAAAAATGCCTTTTTAAATAAATTGAACTATGTCATTTTAATATGGAATAAAAACATAATTAAACAATGGCCTTAGAAGGTATCAATGCTTTTGTTGTTTACAATTAGCGAAATGCATAAAAAAGCTCTATCGATAGGTTTCTCACTAGTTTATTGAGACAGTTAATAGAACTGTTACATTAAACACGTGTTGAAATTTAATTGTAGGTTCTCAATCTGCTTTTGGTCTGAATTGTTGCACAACATGAATGCAGCAATTACTACATTTCTTGAATGACATTCTCCTCCAGCCACAGGGGATTTATTCTCTTCTAAGCCATGTGACATCTGGTACGACTAAATAGCCAATAAATCCTGAGGAAATAAATTGGGGTGTAGTTTTCATTGAGAAAGATCATACAGAAGCACAGGCTAAAACTAGCTTGATAATAACATAACACCTCTCTTTAGACCGTCATAAACCATTTTCTGAACCTTCACAATGAAATGCCTTTCAGAACAAACATGGCAATGGTCTTAAACAGGATAATTTAAATGGCTTTATGAGACACGCTGGCTATCGCTTCTGGTATTAATGCCCAATTAAAAGCAGTTAAAAGACACTGAGGTATTTTACCAACCATTTTAATAACTCATAAAGATGAGGCAGGTGCAGACGCTACTCCCCTCAGATGTGCTAAAATATGCTATATGCTATAGTTTGATTGGATGGAATACCAAAACAACACGGCATCGGACCATTCATCAAAGTACATTGCTGACTCCATTGCTGAAAGATATTTGGAAACACCTGGAGCGAGATTTTGATCTTATGAGAACCATGTGAGAAACCTAGACCCTGGAAACAGATATTTTGCCTTAAAAAATAGTATTTTTACACACTTTTTCCCCCATATTTTTCCTTCAAAATTTGTCAACACAGTAACCAACGTCTAGAAATCAGTTCAAACCAGACAGACTGCAACTCACTTTCTCGGCTTTTTGTTGAGCGTGCCAGTGACGTAATATCCCAGATTGCATTTGTAGCAGCACACAGTGCCCACGTCATGCCCGCCTCCATGACACTGAGGAACTAGACGCGTGGCATTGGGTACGGAAGGTGGATCCGGACACTCAATCTTGCAGTAAGCCTCTGGGTATGACCATAGTCCATCCTCAAGACAAACCAAAGTGTCACTTTCACCTGAAAAACACATCCCAATAAGAAAGCGGCATCAAAATGGAACATAAATGCTTGTCTAAGACTATCAGTAATTAATTGGTGTACACACCTTAATCAAACCACATAAAGCCAATCTATAAATCAGCCAAAAACAAACAAACAAAAGTATTTAAATATATATTTTTTATATATTTAAGGTTTATTTGTTTATTTATTTAATCTTTTTTTTTTTCTTTTGGTCGTACCTTTGACATAAATTCAAATAATAAACAGTAGTTATTTTTAGACGTAATAATAGAATATTATGCCACACTAATAATTTTCTTTTCAGTTATTCCTTTATTAAAGTTTTATTTTCCTAATTTATTATCATATCAGGACAGTTGTTCTACCCTGACGTTTTTACTTTATGTCCCCCAAAAATATCAAAATTTATTTCAGTGCAGAGATTAAAAACGTTCATCAAAGAAGAGACGTATTCAAGTCATTTTATGCATGAAAAGCATTCTAATTCATAATAAATTAATAAATATGACAACAAAATTGTGTTACAACATTGACTTTCATTGAGTTTGTAATTATACTGTACCTTTGCGTAGGCATAAATGTTTTCCAGTAATATGAAAAGTCATATATTTAAAACACTTTCTGTTTCTATTAACTAAAAAGTGAAGTATCACACTGGTTTTCATAAAATCTCATTTTGTAAAATACCTTTTGTGCACATGGTTCAGTGGCACCTAGGGCCCATGTGATATAGGACTCTCTCATTGTACTATTATAATAACATATCTAATTAGATTTTGTTAAAGTTCTAAAGCAATTTTATTGGTCGATAAAATATAATGATTTCTTTGCCAAGTTTTAAGGTGTCTGCCTACTTTTTAGCTGTGCTTAAATTTAGCTATACCAAAAATGGCTGCAAACTGCATTTTTCCCCAACATGCCTGAAAAGTTCCAGATACTTAAAAAAAGGGCTTTCACTAAGTACATAAATCAACTGCATTACTTTTGTGTGTTCCAATTAATGCCAAGTCATGAATAGATTTTAAAAACTCCCAAAGGAGCACTATAGCCCATCACTTTAACACATTACGGTACAAGAACTTTGCCATCAAGACCAATAAGCATAGCTACTCAGTGATGCAATGTCCTGGACATTCCAGTGAAGCCACTGACCACAGACTGCACCGCTCCCCGCCAAAGAAAAAAAATTGGACCAATCCATCAAAAGCCTGCATTTAAAACAAATTTGAGAGTGTGAGGAGTGGCCCCTCAACCCCTGAGCCACATTGCCTTAGTATGGTTCCAGCTATCCAGAGGCAAGAGTGCCAAGTGCCAGCCTTCTCTACACTGTCTGAATCGAGGGGCTCTCTGGAGGCTTCAGTAGTATGGGATTAAATGCACTCTTGTTCTCGCCTACTTGCATGTTTCCTATGTCCACCTGTGTGCTGTTCTCCTGCAGCTCGGGACAACTTTCTTACACTCTAAAAAATGCTGGGTTATTTCAACCCAACTTTGGGTCAAGTTTGGACTAACCCAACTTTTGGGTTAATAATTTAATGTAAAAATTTAACTCAACGGTTGGGTTAGTCCATATTTGACCCAAAGTTGGGTTGAAACAACCCAGCATTTTTTAGAGTGCATTTACACAGCCAGGAAAGAGGGCTGGGACCACAGCCAGACCGATGCACAGTTCCTGAATGAGTGCAAGAACAACACTGACACACAAATGACTATATACTGTATGCATATATAAGCACACACACACACACACACACACACAAATCTAAATATTTATCTTAGCACTGTAAAAAAAAAAAAAAAAAAACATGATTGATTGGAGTTCTCTAAACAATTGCACTTTGGCTATCATTGTGGTTCCTCATTATCTGTGTCATGCACAGCTTTAAATCACTAGGAGAGAACCCTCAACACAAACCATAACAGCGGTGAAAGCAAACACATCAATAAAGTAAAAAAAGAGCTTTGAATATCAACATATGCCAAAAAAGAGAGATGAAAATAATGACAGCATAAAATAAACATTAAAAGACAATACTTTTGTAGAATACATAAAACAGTAACCATGCAATTTGTACATTCAGCAATGCTTAATATGAAAGTGTATTATAATATAATATAATATAGTGATATCCGTGCAGTGTTTATCGTTTTGCAAGTTTGTTTCTGACTGATATAATGATAGGTGACCCTGGACCAGTCACCAGGGTCAATTTTCCAAAATTGAGATTTATACATCATTTGAAAGCTGAATAAACAAGCTTTCCATTGATGTATGGTTTGTTATGATATGACAATATTTGGCAGAGATACAACTAATTGAAAATCTGGAATCTGAGGGTGCAAAAAAAAAAAAAAAGTCAAAATATTGAGAAAATCCCCTTTAAAGTTGTCCAAATTAAGTTCTTAGCAATGCATATTACTAATCAAAAATTAAGTTTTGATATTTACAGTAGGAAATTTACAAAATATCTTCATGGAACATGATCTTTACTTAATGTCCAAATTTCTTTTCCTGATTTTTGGCATAAAAGAAAAATCATTAATTTTGACCCATACAATATATTTTTGTTATGGTTTGTGCTAGCAGAAGCGCACGACGCAGGAGTATTCCACAAAACAGTCTTTTAATGATACCTGCACACACGAAACAGAAGAATTCCAGGAGTAAGGGGTAGCAAGACACAACTAATAGCAGACCAAGGACCAGGGGAGAACACAGGACTTAAGTACTAGGAGATAATTAATACACACCAAAATATTGAGAAAATCCCCTTTAAAGTTGTCCAAATGAAGTTCTTAGCAATGCATATTACTAATCAAAAATTAAGTTTTGATATTTACAGTAGGAAATTTACAAAATATCTTCATGGAACATGATCTTTACTTAATGTCCAAATTTCTTTTCCTGATTTTTGGCATAAAAGAAAAATCATTAATTTTGACCCATACAATATATTTTTGTTATGGTTTGTGCTAGCAGAAGCGCACGACGCAGGAGTATTCCACAAAACAGTCTTTTAATGATACCTCCACACACGAAACAGAAGAATTCCAGGAGTAAGGGGTAGCAAGACACAACTAAGAGCAGACCAAGGACCAGGGGAGAACACAGGACTTAAGTACTAGGAGATAATTAATACACACAGGTGGAACCAAATTAACTAATCAGGGCAACTCAGGAAAACTAGGTCAAAGGAAGACTAAGGCAGGAGAACAGGAACACAAACAAAAGTCCATAACTGTGACCATTTTTGGCTATTGCTACAAATATACCCCAGTGACTTAAGACTGGTTTTGTGGTCCAGGGTCACATATAAGGTAACAGTAACACATAAGATAATAAAATCATTTAAAATCAAATCAATATTTCATATTTAAACAACAACAAGTAATAATAATAATAACAACAACAACAACAATAATAATAATTTCATTATCAGTTATTTTAGTATTATTGATTTATTTATAATTTGAATTTGTTTTTATTTAAAATTTTAGTTAAAGTTTTAAAACAAATTTGCTGTGTGTTTTGTCATTTTTATTTATTTATTTATTTTTTTTTTTTAAATATGTCTATATTTTTTTTAATTAATTTTCATTTGAGTTTTAGTTATTTTAGTACATAAAAGTAAACTAAATGGAAATGATTATTGCCTTGGCAACTAGCTGAAATAAAATAAGATTAATGGTGTGTTTTTGTACATTTTATTTTATTTCAGTAAAAGTTTATTTTGTTTCAATTAACACAATTGTTTTACGGTTTTATATTATTATTAAATAAAATTACAGTACAATTATTCAATTATTTTATGATAACATATATTATTTGTTTGCAGTAATATTTATATGTTTGTAAGTGCTGGCGTAACTAGCAGTTGTGAGTCAAATGATCCCAGGAATGCCAAAAAGCACAATTATTTGTTGGATTTTTTCCAGTGTACATGGGCAAACATGCAGGAAGGGCTCATGTCATCCACAAATATACTGTTATTATTTTAGAAAGGAAGGCCAAAGTCTCCAAGAAACAGACACATGCACTGAATGTAAAGATTCCAAAAATCCTCAGGTCTCACACCGTAGTTCCTGTCCTCACCTTGCAGGATCGCCGGGGCGTTACAGGAAAAGGTACACCGCTTGCCGAATGTGGTGCCCCAGGGACACGAGAAGGAGGCAAAGTAGACATGAGACTGAGGAGGTGGGCCACAGTCCACTGGCTGACAGCTCACTACACGGTCCCACACTCCATGCACACAAATCAGCTCTGCTTCCATCTGAGGAGAGGACAAAACAGAGAAAGAATGACAACCATTTATAAAATCATAGTTTCATTAGGCTCATTAGACAATTTATAAAGTCACAGTTTCATTAGGTTCATTAGAAAACATGACAGTATTTCACTTGACACTAATAAGACGTTGTTTTGCTGAGTTATAAAATCAATGTGAATGTATTTTCTTAGATAATTTGATGAGACATGTTTAACTCACAGATTTCAGTAAATGTGAGCACAATTTGAGACAACGAACATGTGAACATAATTTTAAGCATTTATGTTCTCCACAGTTTCTGGAACATTCTGGTATTCTGCAAAATCTGAATAAACTAAGACATGTGGGCTCCTGCTCTTGTCTTCTAGAATTACTGGAGATGCTCTTGCCCTTACACTGCATTTTAGTAATTCTCCACAATAATTTAATCAACTCTTTCACAATAACAAACAGGAACGTGATGATTTGGAAAATGTAGGTCACAAGACTTACAAAAGTAGGCCACTACCTTTCATTTTACGTTTGCTAAATGTTTTTTTGCTCCAAACCAATTGTGAAACAGTCAAACTATTGAGTAAACACTGTGTATATCTAATATCACCCCAAATTATCTCTGTTTGGACATGCACGCATACTGTATAAATATAGTTACGGTGGACTTTCTGAATAAGGTGTTTACATGACTAAGCCAATATTCTGAATAAGACATCTGAATAAGATGGCTGGCATATGGCTGTATTAATTAAATTTTTTTGATCATTTAAACATGTTTACCTGAAGCACTAACTGGAAAATGACTAATTCAATTAATATCAGAACATTCTTGTGCATGTGAAAATCTTCAGAAAAAGTCATTAGCTCTAATTTAATCTCACTGCTGCTAGCAGAAACTAGATATCAAGGAGATGTGATTTTTCTTTCTTATAGAGGTTATTGCAGAGACAGAGAGAGAGAGAGACAGAGAAACAGGCTGTTAACAATACTTGTACACACTTGATGAGAAGGAAGGCCCTGGCCATGTAGAACAGTAAGCGTATAGCCACGATGACAAGAAACAGAGCAGTGTTTAGAGTCTATGACTGGAGTACAATGGACTGAAGCGTGTTCGACGTTTAGAGGACTGCATGACTCAGCACTGCACAGCCTATGCACACATCTGAGTGAGAAAAACACTTATTAAGTTCATTATTATTTGTAGACATAGACAGACATCATATCCACCGTCAAACATGATGGGATTGTTTGTATTTGTATCTGTGTCTCTTTGAGTCTTCATTCTTCTAGGGTTAGGGTTAGGGTTCATTCTTCTTGTACACTACCATTCAAAAGTTTGGGATAAGTAAGACTTATCTATTTTTTTTTAGTTTATTTATTTATTTGAAAGAAATTAATATATTTTTTCAGTAAGAACAGGTTAAATTAAAAGTGAGAGTAAAGAAATTTATGTTACAAAAGATTTATTTTACAAATAATTGCTGTTCTTTTGATTTTTTTATTTATAAAAGAATCTTGAAAATAATAATAATAATAATAATAATAATAATAATAATAATAAATTTATGTTACAAAAGATTTATTTTACAAATAATTGCTGTTCTTTTGATTTTTTTATTTATAAAAGAATCTTGAAAATAATAATAATAATAATAATAATAATAATAATAATAATGATAATGGTTTCCACAAAAATATTAAGAAGCACAACTGTTTTCAAAATTGATAGTAATAAGGAGCATGAAATCAGAACATTAGAATGATTTCTGAAGAGTCATGTGACACTGAAGACTGGCGTAATGACTCCTGAAAATTCAGCTTTACCATCACAGGAATAAATTACATAAAAAAAAACAGCTATTTAAAATTGTAATAATATTTACAATAGTAGTGTTTTTACTGTATTTTAGAATACATGCAGCTTTGGTGAGACTTCTTTCAAAAATGTTTAAAAAATCGTACAGATCCCTAACTTTTAGTGTTTATATCATGTGTAAATGCACAAGTGCGTGTGTGTGTGTGTGTGTGTGTGTGTGTGTGTGTGCTTGTAAGTCGTGGGAGACCCCACCCTCAGCGCACCCGGTCAGGGCAAAGGCGCTGAAGTGACAAGATGTA
Source organism: Sinocyclocheilus anshuiensis (assembly GCF_001515605.1). Taxonomy (NCBI): domain Eukaryota; kingdom Metazoa; phylum Chordata; class Actinopteri; order Cypriniformes; family Cyprinidae; genus Sinocyclocheilus; species Sinocyclocheilus anshuiensis. Next base: position 903,926 of record NW_015557202.1, on the reverse strand, counting down.
CGCAATGCAACTGCTAACACCGCCACTTGAGAGGAGGAGAAGTTCAGCTGTACTGCTGAAGTCCGGTAGAACGGCACACTCAGCTTATGAGTCACATTCACCACTAGGGGGTTATACTGACATGACAGCTCGTACGAACCTGTGGACATGCACACACAATGAAGTTCCTTAAAAAATACAAAGATTACAATCTTTCCCAATCAAATTAAGGATATTATGTGTTACCAAGCAGGTGTTTTTTTCCAGTGGTGTCACACAGTTCAATGGTCACCGTTTTCCTGCAATTTTCCCCATGCCATCTACCATCATAGGCAAGGTAGATAACGACAGAGGCTGCTACACCCGGTCGCTCAAATTCTACCTGCAAAAACAATGTATCAGTATTATTAGTATTAATTAATATATGGCTCCTTGGCTAACATAATTTATGAACAGTGTGAGTGGGCAGGGTGGCACAAAGAAATATCATATAAAATAAATCTGAACATACACTACTGTTAAAAAGTTTAGGGTTGGTAAGTTTTTATATGTTTTTGAAAGTCTCTTACGCTCATCATGCTTCCCTTTCATGGGAACTTCGAACTGCGTCCTCTAGGGGTCGAACGTCAACACGGATGCACACATCCTTAAAACGCTTTGCTAGTGCTCGCCATAATGAGATGAATAGAGATCGCTCTTACCACAGAAATGCAAGCTTCAAACAAAACAGTCAATGAAGACGAAGAAGAGAATGATGTGTGCTCCCGGCACCTATTTATTATATAGGTGCACCGGTAGTTACGTCATGGCTGTCGCCGGCCAACGAGTTGGTGTTTTTTCAATGTATGCTTCAGACACGGGTCACGACGAGGCGTTCCCCATAGCGACCCCTAGAGGACGCAGTGTCTCGTTCCCTACTCAGGGAACCATGGTTACATAAGTAACCTGAGACGATTTATTTGGTCAAAATACAGTAAAAACAGTAATATTAAAATGGACATATTTTATTATCTTTCAGAAATCATACTAATATGCTGCTTTGGTGCTCAAATTATTTCTTATTATTATCAATGTTGAAAACAGTGGTGCTGCCTTATACATTTTTGCAGGATTATTTGATGAATACAAAGTTCAAAAGAACAGCATTATTTGAAATCTTTTGTAACATTATAAAAGTCTTTACTGTCACTTTTTTTACTGTCAATAAAAGTATTAATTTCTTTGGGGGAAAAAAATCTTACTGACCCCAAACTTTAACAGTAGTGTACATAAAACTGCACAAATTAAATTATATGAATTTTCCTTTATTTTACAAACCATTGTTAAAAATTTATTTGAAAACACAAAATGTGCATTATTTATTGTCAAGGCTTTGAGCAGAGGGGGAAGCTAATGCTTATATCAAAATTGCCCAATATAGACTGAATAATCTGTCAAATTTGAAGTCTCTACACTCAGCATTCATTCACTGAGCAAGTGTGTGTACCTTTAGCCAGACAGGCTGATCCTTAGTATAGTAACTGTTCAGATGGGCAGTACAGGGGCTCCATGCATCATGAGCCACTACTTCATTTATGCCAAAATACTGCGACTTACACATCTGATGAGGATATAAAAAGAAAAAGGATATTTAAAATGTCAAATTTCATTCAAAACAAACATTAACTGATTTTTTTTTTTTTTTTTATTAATTCGAGTGGTTCATTTAAGAAGATGTTCAGTAGTGAGGCAGATAAATCGTTCATAATGGCTAATGGATTCTAAGCTGTTTGTATACCTGAGTGAGCACAGGCTCCCCGGTGACCTTCGAGGCAGGGCACCTCTGGTCCTGATGTGAGCCTGAGGCAGTGGACGCCCACTGATCAGTGAACCCCTGGGGAGTGAAAAAGCCACAGTCCTGGATGCTGGAACGTACTTCGAACTCCTCACACACTCCGTCCCCTTCAAAAGCATAGCACAGGCTCGGCTGACCTGAGAGAGACAGAAAAAGCAAGAGAGAGTGAGCACAAACTCATCATAGGTAACAAGTAATGACTCCACTGCCAAGATGTAATTGTGTTTTCATAGCAAGTCAGTGAGACTAGGCTTCACTTATGTGTGAATTGTGTTACATGCCTCCCCTGTCTAGGGTCAGGGATGGCCGAAACAAGGAAGATGATTCCACTGAGAGGATTAAATAAACGATCATACAAATATGTGGATGATGTCATGGCATATGAATGAGTTATGACAGAAGTGCAGGTGGGGCTAAAAGGAGAATTAGCATGTCATTAAAGCGAATTCGTTAGAGAGGGACACGTGTGAATGACATCAGAGTCTTGCATGAGCTCTTGTCTGAGAATGCTGCAAGGTAAGAGGAAGGTGACTCATCGGTGGGAACAGCTTATCAAAGGCAAGGCGCTCAAAAGGGTTCTAACAACAAATTAAAAACACAAGCATTGGATTGGCCGTCTCTGCTGCAGTACAGCTGACCTAACCCACATGCCAATGCCAAAGGATTTACTCCTAAGCTTTGTTGATCTTTGCTTCCCAAATACGATCGTGGAGATAATATATGAGAGCTCCTAATGTGGCATTAGAGTAAATATCACAAAAAAGCCATTCCTGAATGCCCTAAATCCACAAAAATGCGGTTACAGGCTACTATGAAAACATTGGGAAGTTTGAGGCATGCGAGTTAGTCGCTGCTTTGTCTATGGCCATGTTTGAATTAGATGCTTCTCATGCATCACGGTCACAGAAAATGTAGTGCTTTCAGTCACGAAAACAACACTGACTAAATTGGTGAACTATTTGCTTTTTTTTTAGTCTTTCTGTACTGCATTTACTCTCACTCAAGTACATTATGTAACAATGGTGTACAGTTTGATTGTTATGATTGTTAAGAAGATCAATTGCAGTTTACAGCATACTGTACATGCAATACTTTGGACCATTTCCAATAGTGTGATGACATAAAATATTGAATAAGATGATCTTGATTATAAGTAATACCACCGGCTGTGTTACAGTAAATGACCTAAAATCCACAGTTTGGACTGGATACTTTGAAATCTGGATTGAATCTTTGAATACCTCTGCATATGTATTGCGCAAATATTCAGACCGAATTATCAGACATCACAGACTTTGCTGTCAAAGAAATTACTCATAATGCATAATGGGGAAGGTGATTTTTTTTTTCCTGGTCAGCCTAGAAATAAAAACAACAGTAAGATCTGGTGATCCACAACTCAGCAACACAAGAGAACAAGTATTTTGACTGTCAGTATACGGGACTTCTGGAGTTTGTGGAATTTTATAATACATTATCTATATTGCATTCTAAAAGAATTAGGATTGAAAATAATGTGTATGATGTATTTATGTTTATTACAAAAATACAGTAAAAACAGTAATACTGTGAAGTTGTATTATAATTTAATAATATCTGTAATAATATGAATGTATTAGAATGTAATAATATTTAATAATTGAATAATATTGATTTAATACAAACTGTTTTAATATATTTTAAAATAGAAAAACAACTATACAAATCCTGCATAACTTGCATCACAAAAATATATTTTTTAGCAATGTTTCGGCCAATCGACCTTCCTCAGACCTTATATATTTTTTTTCTTGTTTATACTGTACTTTCATCCCATGTACCTACAAATGATTTCTTAACAAATTCATAAATGTAAATTATTCCTATGATGGCAAAGCTGAATTTTCAGCAGCCATTACTCCAGTCTTCAGTGTCACATGATCCTTCAGAAATCATTCTAATATGTTAATATGGTGCTCAATAAACATTTCTTATTATTATTCATGTTGAAAACAGTTGTGCTGTTTAATATTTTTGTGGAAACAACGGAAAAAAATAGGATTTTTTGATGAACGGAAAGTTAAAAAGAACTGCATTTAAATGTAAAACAGCATTTAGTGTAAAAGACACAATAATGTAAAAAATGAATAATGAGGGAAATAAACTTACTTTAATATTATGCAACAATGAAAATATAAATTTTCTTATACACCTATATATACACTACAATGATTATTATATGACGCCCCCTAACAACAACAACTAAAGTTGTTTTAAACAACAAGCGTAATGTTTATTAAGAATTTATGTATTTTGAATTGATGTATGTATTTTGCTATCTAACATGCAACAATTAACTTTTTTGTTTATACATTTTCCCATCTGGAGATTACAGAGGATGATTTCAGCAATGAATTTGAACTCCGGAGTAATGATTCTCTGATTCTCTGTATTATGGACTCTACATTTTTTGGAATAGGTGCTAAAAATACAATATGATGACCTCCACATTTCCTTCAATATCACTATGATAAACTGACTACCTAATTCAATATGAGAGAGAAAAACAGTAGCGGAGGAATCCGAATCTAAAGAAGACATAGCAATATTGTATTGTTTTGTTTTGAGAGCTGGTTATGATTATTACCAGGGTTTATAGTCCTGTGTGGAAGTTTTCTGGCGCTTCTGTTGTGGTGTTTACAGTCTGAGGGCCAGAGTTCTCAGTGGACACTGAGAAGATTTGTTTTTATGAGTGTGACTCACCATGACATTTGAAACCTGGTTCAACTTGGCATTTTTTTGAGCAGCCGTCTCCATCTAAGAGATTCCCGTCATCACAATCCTCAGTCCTGTGGGGGAGAGAGAGTGATGCCAAGGGTTACAGTTATGAAATATGTGGAAGGTCTTTTGCTATGCTTCAAAACACTAAAAAAAAAAGACTCAAACAAATACTCAAAAATATGAAACATTCTTTAAAAATGACTAAAGCACATAACATGCAAACCCTCTGACGGACCCTTAAGTTTATACTGACCCCTGTAGTGTGCCATCACCACAGAAATGTTCTCCATGAATGTAAACCAGGCCTGGGGAAAGTTCACTGAACAAACCGTCCGACTCCACCTGGATCCTGTACAGGTACTGAACGTCCCTCTGCACATCACTAAGCACACAAACACATTCAGAACCAAATATACACAGTTAAGCAAAAAGCAAGTGGTGAGAGCATTAAGCATTTAAAATGAATGAATGAATGAATGAATGAATGAATGAATGAATTAGTGGTGGGGATTTTTAGTGACTTTTTCTGCAGGTAAGTAATCAAATCACTCATTCAACCATTTTGTTCAAAAACACGGATTCATCCAGGAGTGAAATGTGATGATCTTTATGAGCAAGTCAATGGATTATTCCTTTAAACAATTTGTTAAAACGCTGTTCAAAAACACTGAATCATTGAGGAACAAAACACCACTACTGTGTGTGGCTCGATGTTGCAATGGTTGTGCTGTGGCTTTGTTTGAAACTATTTTTGGTTAACACCAAAAACAAAGTAACTGGCAAAATTGCGTCTATAAAGTTACTCTATATAAACTTCATGTTTATTGAGATCTTACATAATTTCATACATTCTAAATAAATAAACAAACAAACAAACACACATGTAAAGTGTAGTAAATTTATATTATATTTAGTAATAAAGTTAAATTTTTCCAACTGTAATCATGCATACTATATATGGTTGTACTGACTGTGTTAAGCAATATTACAGATAGAGTTGTCTAGCCAGAAGTAAGTTAAAATCATCTTGACGAATTTGTTTCTTACAAACATGCAGTTTTTCACTTCACAAAACTGGATTAGAGTGGATTACTTGTGGATTATTGTGATGTTTTTGTCAACTGTTTGAACTCTGACGGCACCCATTCACTGCAGAGGATCCATTGGTGAGCAAGTGATGTAATGCTAAATTTCATGTGTCGCTGAAGAAACAAACTCATCTACATCTTGGGTAACCTGGATGTTCTGAGGATGAGTACATTTTCAGCAAATTTTCATTTTGGGGTGAACTATTCCTTTAAAAGCGAAAATCATAAACCATACTAAAGAATCACAGACATGCTGATATTCAGCACAACAGCTCTAATGCACATTATGAATCTGAAATATGCTGCAGAAATACTTTATATAAGCTATACTTATTCTCAGTATGATCTAATATCTAACCTTGTTAAAAATGGAAATTACCTTTTAATGTTGAGGGTATCACTGCATGTCACACTGTGATGTACCTCGGGGGTATCGATCTGATCTGATTGAATGACTCTATAAAAAGAGTCTCGCCATGATTGGCGAGGCTTGTTTGATTTCAGTCCTTTTCCAGACGGTGGTAAGAGGATGCCTAGCTAACTGAGCATCATCTACTTTCTCCAGCGAGTCTTATTACTCAACAAATTGCCCTTATTAATTATGGATTACTTCCAGGGACAGAAAAGGGGAGAGAGACTACTTAAAACTATTGTTCTGAGGTCGCAAAGGAAGATCCAATGAAGGATTCTGTGCAAGTAATAAAGTCATATTTCTTTCTTCGTAGCATAGCCAGTTATAGAGAAAGGCATGGACCTACAGCACAAGACCTCCTCTGGTAAGGTATAACATATTTTATTTGGCAATTGTAAACTAGAATAGCCATTAGTCCCATGAAACCTTCATATAGGTGACTTAGGAGAACATAACACACTTGAGCTTAAATGCATAAAATATCTGTACACATTTGGACTTGTCTAACCTCAGAGGTTTTGACCCTCTCGACTGTATCCAACTATTTAAAGCATTCAATGAAAAACATCATTCAAAAAGTAATTTATTTATTTATTTATTATGCTATTCTTTTTAAATGTTCTAATCATCAGCAATAAATTAAACATATTACCCCCAAAAAAATGCTTTTCTTTTTTTTTAAATGCTTATTTTTTTTAGATTATATTTTGTATTATTTATATTTTTATTATATTTTAAAATTAGTAATATTTCACTATGATACTGTTTTTACTCTATTTTTGATCAAATAAATGCAGTCTTAGTGGGCATAACAGGCTTTTCAAAAACCGACCACAAACTTTTGAATAGTATTCAAAACAATAAAACAAAATGTTGATCTTTATTATTATTATTTATTTATTTATTTACTATAACAAAATCACACAAATATCAGACAAAATTGGGATTTAATATTAATGTTGCGTAAATGTTGGCAAAATCCGCAAACCTCATATAAAATGCATAGAAAATAAAACAGCTCATATAATATTTAGTATGGGTCCTCCCAAGGTTAACGATCAACATTTTCTGAAGGTTAAGCACCTCCTTCACTGGCCACTTGATACCTTAGTCATTTCACGGAAAGTGCTTTGTTTTTGCTGCAGACCTCATGGTGGCACTGTAGCCTACTTTCCCACAAAACCATCTTCACTCCAACTCCCGTTTTCCCCTCTATTTCTTGTCAGTCTTTTGTCTCCCATGCCAAATGACAGGTCTCTCACTTCCTGCACACTAACTACATCAAGCACACAACTCCCTTCAGCTAGAGATTGGAAACAATTTCAGATGAGCTACAAACAGCCACGGGTGTTTACTGTTTCTACGGGTAAAGCGGTCACATTTGGTTTATATTCCAGGGTTTCATTGTACCACTCTCTCTCTCTCTGTCTTTCTCTCTCTCTCTCTCTCTCTCTCTCTCTCTCTACCTCTCTCTCAGATCCAATCTGTCTTTCTTTCCTTTCCCTATCCACATATCTCAATTCCCAGTAGAGTTTCCATCTTTCTGAGCTTACAGGACTTGTTGAAGGAACTTTTCTGGATATGATACAGTCTCTGATCCACACTATTAATCTCTGGACATTTTGACCTATTGCAAGTACTTCAGCAACAATCCAGTGCCCACTGATGAATTTGTATTGGAACAAGCAGAATAAAATGTGACAGGAACGGAACAGAATCTGTTGATGCTTGTAAAATTAATGGCTAATGAAATGACAATGTCAAATCCATGATATTGTTATTCTTCTTATTGTGTTGGCTGTGGAAATGATTTTTTTCAGGCATTGCTTCGAAAAACCATTTCACAATACTTGAATAGTGATACGCTGAAGATACAATTCAAAGACAGTTTTAGAAACACAACATGTTCAGCATTTCTACTTAAGCCACACTTAAAATAATACTCCCAGAAATGCTGTAAATCAACTAGAAACATAATAAAAACATGACAGAGACATTATTATTTGAAAACGCTTGACAGTATTACTAATGACTCACCAATTTCAAATAAATATTTAAAAATATAGTCTTTCAAAGTGCTATTGATAATCATACACAGATGCATATTCTTACCTGTCAGTGTATGTGGGCTGTTTGACAATGACAGGACTCCAGTCCTCTCTGATTGGTGGTTCTCTGAGCACTCTGTAGAGAAGGGGGCGGCAGCTGGAGCAGAGAGGATTTTGGGGCCGCGAGGTCAGCAAAACAGCATCGATCTCGAGCTTCTTATCAAAGGTGGAGATTTTTACGGCCTTGACCTTCTTACTAGTATGTAAATGGAGGGTCAAAGGAATGTCACAGAAAGCATGCTGAGGACCTGTGTGGACCATCTCGCCATTCTCCGTTATGAACACGATATTAGCAATTGCCTTTTTATCTGTGGAAAAAAACAGAAGAATTCATTCATATAAAACATCCATACACAATCGTTCATACGTTTGCGGTTGGTAAGATTTTTTTATGTGTTTGAAGTCTTGTCTGCTCACTAAAGCTGCATTTATTTGACCAAAAATAGAAAAACAGTAATGTTGTGAAATATTATTACAATTTATTTTAAATATATTTTAAAATATCATTTATTCCTGTGATGGCAGAGCAGAATTGTGAGAAGCCATTACTCCAGTCTTCAGTGTCACATGATCCCTCAGAAATCATTTTAATATGCTGCTCAATAAACATTCATTATTATAATAAATGTTAAAAACAGTTGTGCTGCTTGATATTTTTGTGGAAACAGTGATTAGAAATTACAAAAGGACAGCATTTAACTGAAACATAAATAACAATGTAAAAGTCTTTCTCACTTTTGATAAATTTAATATGCCCTTGCTAAATAAAATTATTAATTTCTTTCTAAAACTAAAAAAATAAAAATCTTCTAAACAGTAGTGTATTCCCATAATGTCAGGTGTTTGATATATTCAGACAGTACTCACTGGCTGAGGTGTAAGTGATCCATACGGTCAAACTGTCTGGGACAACCGGGTGAAGGAAGTGCAATTCCAACATGCAGCCCTCGATCTGGGGGCACGGCGTAGTCATGCTGGGCTCATACAGGTTAACTTCAGGACTCCAGGCTTGCATGCTGGGCTCACATGGCTGGTACACATCAGGGGTCCCTGCAAAAACACACGCAAACCCCATCCAAAGCCAAAAAGAAAATACTGTAACTCGCCATCACAAGCTAAGAATCTTTTTGGCAAATGGGACATACACCTGGAAGAATGAGATAATTCAATTCATTACAATAAAAAGGCATTTTAACCCTAAAATGGGCATTTCCATAGCAATGCATTCAAAAACAAAATAGTGGGCAGCTTTGCACACTGGATTTGCACTCTGTCCTGAAACCCCATAAATGACTGATTTGGAATTGACATCATATGCAGCAAATCCACATGCTACACAAATTGAGCTCCCACTCACAAATGATTAATAGAAACGAATGTTAGCAAGTTGCTAAGCTAACAGAGGGGTAGTCCAATACGCATTAAAATAGAGAGAATACACAAAAAGTCAATTGAATAATTGTGAAAAATCATTCATTTTTTTATTGATAATTTTCAGTAGTGAATTACATGTAAATTGTGGTCATCAAAATGCATTCTGGGATTATCTTCTTTGTGACGGATTTATGTGAGTCTGCCTTAAAACAAGGAAGGCAACATAATTAAGTTGCAACAGCATTTGCGTTTGGGCACGCACCTTAAAATGCTGCACCTGCAGGCAGCTCACTAGATTTTTGGAACCGAGCAATTCTGTGTTTTTATCATGAACAACCATTTAATCTCTTGAATCTTCAATCTTGTTATGACCATTTTCGAAAAAAGACAGGATGGGAGGCTAAGAGGGAGAAACCGAGTGAAAGGGAAAACAGAAAGAGAGAGTGTCTGGGAAAAACCACATGTCTTGGCAATGGATGTGAAGCACATTTCCCCAGACCTCAATCGACCGTAGGACCCAGGTGCAACTTGGCAAAGGAGACAGATTGGCGCCTTAATTGGGACAGACAGGGCTCTCAAAATAATTTATTAAACTAAGAGTTAATGCCTTCAGTGGCCTGAAGAACAGGAGTGAGACTGGGGAAGGTAATCCCAGCAGAGCCCTGGGGCGGCACTCTAGCAAACACATCGGGGGGACTTCACTAAGAATCAACTACGCCCACTGATAGCGACATTTAATTGCGCACACGATCAATGCCTGAGCAGCAGATTACTATGATCTGCCACACTTTGACTGTACAGCTTTGCTCCACCACTGTAATCCAGACACTACAGTTCAAAAGTTTAGGGTTGATAAGAATTTCAGTCAGGTTTCAGGCCCCACCATAGCACAGAAACGGCACTTGTTAAAATCACAAATGACTTGCTTCTTGCGTCAGACCAAGGCTGCATCTCATTGCTGCATTCGACACTATAGATCATGACATACTCATAGATAGATTACAAAACTAAACAGGTATTCAAGGGCAGGCTTTAAGATGGTTTAGATCCTACCTGTCCGATCGCTACCACTTCATTTATTTAAACGGGGAGTCATCTCAATTATCACCAGTAAAATATGGAGTGCCACAAGGATCTGTCCTAGGTCCTCTGCTATTTTCAATATATATGTTGCCCCTTGGTAATATTATTAGAAAATACGGGATTAGTTTCTACTGTTATGCTGATGATGCTCAACTATATAGCTCAACAAGACCAGATGAAACTTTAAGCTAACAGAGTGTGTTAAAAATTTAAAAGTGACCAATAATTTTCTCCTATTAAATTCGGATAAGACAGAGATATTACTTATTGGACCAAAAAAACAGTACACAGAATCTCTTGGATTACAATTTGCAACTAGACAGATGTACTGTTACTTCCCCTATAGTCAAAAATCTGTGTGTTATATTAGACAGCAATTTGTCTTTTGAAAATCATATTTCCCATGTTACAAAAACAGCATTCTTCCATCTTAGAAACATTGCCAAGCTACGAAACATGTTACCTGTTTCTGATGCAGAAAAGCTAGTTCATGCATTCATGACCTCTAGACTGGACTATTGTAATGCACTGCTAGGTGGTTGTCCTGCATCTTCAATAAACAAGCTACAGGTAGTCCAAAATGCAGCGGCTAGAGTCCTTACCAGGTCAAGAAAATATGATCATATTACCCCAATTTTACAGTCTCTGCACTGGCTACCTATTAA
>NW_015557202.1:891903-892440 GCF_001515605.1 Sinocyclocheilus anshuiensis | reverse complement strand
AAAATGCAGCGTCTAGAGTCCTTACCAGGTCAAGAAAATATGATCATATTACCCCAATTTTACAGTCTCTGCACTGGCTACCTATTAAGTTTCGTATCAGTTACAAAATATTATTACTTACCTATAAGGCCCTTAATGGGTTAACTCCTGTGCACCTAACCAGTCTTCATCCTAATCCTTCGTCCTAATCACGCTCCCTAAGGTTGCAAAACTCTGGACTTTTGGTAGTACCTAGGATAGCAAAGTCCACTAAAGGAGATAGAGCTTTTTCACATTTGGCTCCCAAACTCTGGAATAGCTTTCTTGATAACGTTCGGGGTTCAGACACACTCTCTCTGTTTAAATCTAGATTAAAGACACACCTCTTTGGCCAAGCATTCAAATAATGCATCTCATAATCTTGTACTGCAGTTATATCTGATCAAATGCACATTATTATTCTTTAGCTTGGATTAAACAAATCAATTTTGCTTGGTTGGAACAGCAGCTACGCTAATTATGTCTCTATTTGTTTCTCTGTTTTTGCCACAGGATTGA
>NW_015557202.1:876666-891313 GCF_001515605.1 Sinocyclocheilus anshuiensis | reverse complement strand
TTGCTATAAGTTTGATTGCACTATATAATAATTGCTGTTAATAGTGTTCATCGTCTGTTTGATTACGTCTTTAATTGATTTTTCTTAAACTTAATTTTCTTTGAAGTTGCTTTGCAACGATTTGTATCGTAAAAAAAGCGCTATACAAATAAACTTGAATTGAATTGAACTGAATAAGGCTGCATTTATTTGATCAATAATACAGTAAAAAAAAATAGTAAAAAAAAATATTTTTTTACTTTAAAATAACTTTTTTTTTTTTGCAATTTATTCCCTGATAACGTTCGGGGTTCAGACACACTCTCTCTGTTTAAATCTAGATTAAAGACACATCTCTTTGGCCAAACATTCAAATAATGCATCTCATAATCTTGTACTGCAGTTATATCTGATCAAATGCACATTATTATTCTTTAGCTTGGGTTAAACAAATCAATTTTGCTTGGTTGGAACAGCAGCTACGCTAATTATGTCTCTATTTGTTTCTCTATTTTTGCCACAGGATTGACATCCCATGGTAACTAGGATTTACACAATCCAGAACACCTGAGAAGAGATGATGCCAACCCTTCAGAGGACCTCAGATGATGCCAACCCAGAAACAACATACAGAACTACCAAATTTTGCTATAAGTTTGATTGCACTATATAATAATTGCTGTTAATAGTGTTCATCGTCTGTTTGATTACGTCTTTAATTGATTTTTCTTAAACTTAATTTTCTTTGAAGTTGCTTTGCAACGATTTGTATCGTAAAAAAAGCGCTATACAAATAAACTTGAATTGAATTGAATTGAATAAGGCTGCATTTATTTGATCAATAATACAAAAAAAAAAAAAATTTTTTTACTTTAAAATAACTTTTTTTTTTTTGCAATTTATTCCTGCAATGACAAAGCTGAATTTTAAGCACTCATTACTTGAATCTTCAGTGCCACTTCAGTGCCTTCAGAAATCATTCTAATATGTTGATTTCTTATTATTATCAAAGCTGAAAACAGTTGTGCTGTTTTTCAATTTCAATCAAAAAGAACAAAAGTGTTTAAAAAACGTTCTTATCCCAAACTTTTAAACGGTAGATTAAATCAGTTCTTTATAAATAGATATATTTATAAATAAAAGTAAATAAAAGTTAGACTTGAACAATGAAAAATGCAGTAAAATGGGCAAAAAATTATTTAAGTGTGCTTGTCTACTATATTATCCTGTCAGGATATCAGATTATTTATACTGATTTGCTTGTTTATACTTGATGTATGTACTAAAGCATAGCCTGCTTTATATAGAAAGTATAATTTACATAGTAATGAGATAAATACAGCCTGGTTAAACTGAACTGCAGAGGGTTAATTAATAGGTCAGACACTTTTGTGCCCAAATACTGCACACTGAAGTGACACAACTGTTTAGTGAACTATTGTGTATTAATGTAAAGAGCACAAGTCTTAATTTCAGGCCATGTGAACTCTCTGCTTCCAAAAGGTTTTACAATGATAGATTAAACTGTACTCCAGGTCAAGAGAGACAGATAGACAGACAGCAGCCTTGAGTCACAGAGTGCTCCTTTGCACCTAGCGTGGCCTCACATGTGTACAGGGTAAACAGCAGCAGGCCAATGCAAACCATAAAACTCAATTGGTCAGATAAACAGAGCAAGGGCCTCCACACAAGGTAGAATTAATGACTGTATCAGATGTGGTGTAATGCTCCCGCAGAGAGAAGCAATGCGGCAAGATCTGTGAGCGTGTCATCCTTCCTTCTTTCAGCAGCCTTAACCAGTTCTCTGCTCACCCTGGCTCAAACCTTATTTCTCAAAAGTTGCGTTATAGTACATACAGAGGCTATGGTACAGGTAAGCAGGGGTGAGCGCTACAAGATGTGAGATCTGAGATCCAAACACTGTATGATTTGTTGGTATCGAATTGGCCTGTGTTAATACAGTTATCAAATGATTCACCATGGTATTACCGTGAGCATTATTTCATTCTACACAAACAGTGTTGTCATATTGCTCTTAAAGTCTTTCTGACATGATTAACTGACCGACAAAATAATTCACATTAGGTAGTCATCATGCACTTTATCATGTTTTTAAAAATAAACCAAAAACAATAGGTTACCGTAATTTATTACAGACCTGAACCGATGGTATTAAATCTCATTCATCATTAATATCACAAAGATATTGTTTTCTTAGAGATACATATTTTTATTTTCAAATTTAAGACACTCATCAATCTCATCAATCTGTTTCTCAAAACAAGACTCCGGGCCAAAAATCACTCTCCACTACCACCTAGCTGGATGATTTTATGTTTGACCTCTCTCATAAAACTGTGCTTTATGAAAACGACTGCATACCAGGGGAGGATTTCCACATTTTGGGTGGACTTTTCAAAGCACAATCTTATCCGTGACACATATTATTGAGCGGGCAGACCAGATGCTAAGAGATTTCTGATTAGAATAATCAGTAACATCTGTTAGGTGAGGAATAAAGTTGAAAAGCTGCACAGGATACACATCGCTTTTTATGACGGGCCGCTTCTGGACGCCACCCAATATTACCAAAACTTGAAGCTGTGCCAAGGGCCTTTTTTATTCATTGATGGCAAAAAGAGTGTTCTTTATCCAGGCAATTATGATTTAATGATTTATTCCCTAAATTTTTCCAGACTTGCATGCACCTGGCCCGCATGAGACTGAACGATCCACCTCAATGTGAATGCACAAGTTCGGAGAAAGAAGCCAGGGCTAAATTCTCTCTATCCTCATTAATCAAAGAGCAGTTTTTTTTTTTTTTTTTACATTGACGATCATTCGTGACATATTCAGTGGTGTGCTGAGGATCAAGCACACGTACAACAACAATTATGTCAGAGACGGCATTTAGTCATGCGCACACCATCTTATGATTCATGACATATGGATGTGGAAGAACTTTGTTAGACCATGATATAAAAACTATAATACAGCAGTTAGTCCTGGTCCTCTAATTTGATTGACCAAATGGGATTTCAACAGCACTGATATAAAACCCAACAGCAATGAGCCTTTTTTATGGTTTGTATCTTTCCGCCTGTCTGTGTTTGCAAGTATGAAGTAAAGTTGTGTGGTAATGATATGAGTATATAATATGTACAATTACAATTACAATGTAAAATAATACGTTATAATAATATGAGTACTAACCCACTGCTTCCTCTGGTGTCCAGTATCCAGTGGAATCACAGGCGTGAGGAGAAGTGGCCTCATAGGCGTACTGATGGAACGCTCCGTTTTCATCACAGAGAAGACAGTTCATGTCACCTTCCCTACACAGCCACAGAGAACAGCTTTTAAAAAAGTGTACAAAGAGAGTGAGAGATCAAAAAGTGGGGAGCTCAAAATACATCACTTCATGTGCTCGTTTTGCATTGCGGACCGATTGTGAATAAAATGCAGGTTTTTGCACTGCAAAACTGCATGTTATAGTCGAACATTTCCAACATAACTATACATTTACTTTAGTTAGCATAATCATGAAAATGAACTCCAGTATATATTCACACAGCATGATTCATATCTAAATTACAAAGATAAATTAATGTGGTTAAGTGTTAATGGATTTTGTAAACCAAATCAGCTCAAAATCAAGTTGCATGGGGAAACCAAGTGAATTTCTCATTGTCTGTTATATGTATGCTCCTCAGTTTACCTGTGGGCAAGTGGCCCACTGATTGGGTTCAGCCAATGAATGGTGACGGAATCTGCATCTTGACCAATCACCACTGGTGCAAGAGGAACAGTGGTGGGCTTTCTACCATGGACCCAGGTTTTGTAGACTAAATCAATATAGCAGTGCATTCGAGCTACTTGATTGGGTGTAAAATGGTTTGTACAGTCTTCATCTGTAATAAAAAAAAGGTTAAAATCTTTCACACATAAATATTAAATATTAACACTGAGTTTTTGTTTATATATATATATATATATATATATATAAAATCACTGACTTTTTTTTTCTTTTAAAGAAACTGCTACTTTTATTCAGCAAGGATGCATTAAATTGATTGAATTGTTTTTTGTTTGGTTTTTTTATCAAATAATCCTGAAAAAAGACACTGTATCAGTGTTTCCATACTTCATTAAGCAGCACAAACAATTATCACAACTGTGATAGTAATAAGAAATGTCTCTTGAGCACCAAATCAGCATATTAGAATGATTTCTGAAGGATCATGTTACTCTAAAGACTGGAGTAATGGCATTTTTAGTATTACAGGAATAAATTACATTATAAAACATATTAAAATAGAAAACAGATATTTTAAATTAAAATAACATTTCACAATGTTATTGTTTTGACTGTCTTTTTGATAAAAAAAATGCAGCCTTGGTGAACACAAGCATCTTCTGGGGGGAAGTTGTGGCCTAATGGTTAGAGAGTCGGACTCGTGGCTGCCCACTGCTCCGGGTGTGTGTTCACGGTGTGTGTGTGTGTTCACTGCTGTGTGTGTGCACTTTGGATGGGTTAAATGCAGAGCACAAATTCCGAATATGGGTCACCATAATTGGCCACGTGTCACGTCACTTTCTTTAAAAAAAATAAAAATAAAAAAATAAAAAATTTGTGATGCCAAACTTTTGAATGCTAGTGTATTACACTACATGCATGTAGGTATAACTTGTACCATTAAGTGACATTAACATCAATATTTTTAAAGTAAAGCGGGTTGTTTTTGGTGAGCAAACAGAAGCAGTAACCTGATCATGACTACCTGTGTAACTCATGTAGTTGTTGTACGGTGTGTTTTGGTATTGGGTAAGGCCACATGTGTCATTGACTGGATCAGGGTCGTGACAAACTTTAGACTTTGGTGTTGGTGCTGTATCGGCACACAGATCTCCCGTCTCCATGGATGCAGTGGTCTCTTGACAGGGGTCATCACATGACTCGCGTTCACTCACACCCTTAAACACATGGTACAGTCCCAAAATATGACCCATCTCATGGATCATGGTGTTGCTGTGTCCTTTGGTTCCAAAGTAGGAGGGGTTAAGAATCATTCCACCTGAAAAATAACCCAAATTGGCATCTCTGCAGTTGATGCAACAATATAAACTTTAACCTGACAGAACACTGAGGTGTAAATGTTCAAGTTAACTTTAATCTCAAAGCCAGGAGTCTGTGAGTAAATGAAACTGATTTGTTCGGAAATATTGCTGCATAAAACAGTGTGCACTATCCTGTAAAACGGGACCACCGCAGTTAGGATTACCAGAAAGAACAGTACATCTGGTTATCAGTGTTGTCTAAAGTTCTACCCAAATTCAGAACATTAAAATGTATTTAAGATCCCACACCTGCTGAAAAGTAACACATTGGCATCTGGTTTTATATTCAAATAATGTAATAAAAAGCTTAAAACAATGTGACATTTATAACTATTTAAAATCCATGCATATGTTCAGCTGTTTAAGAACAAGTATGAAATGACATAGTGAGACTAATTTGCATAATTTTTGTTATATCGAAATTGTAGCTTATATAAGTTACTAGGTTTTAAAGGAAAAACAGAATTTGTTTACTAATTAAAAACAGAAGTTGGTTTATGTGGGCATCTGCGAAAATCTTTCTTTTCTGGAGATTTGTGCTCTACCCCAGACAGGCCATTTACAGCGGATATACTAGATTTGAGTAAATAACCTTTTTATTTAGGAAATATCCATGTTTTATGGGAGTTCAGCCAAACGGACAGAGCTTGGCTAGACACGTCTGACAGACACAGATCGTTTACAGTTATACCACAAGATCAGCAGTCCATGCTATGGTCTGATTTCACTTAAAGCATTCAGAGCAGTAGTTTGACCTTGTCCCTCAGTATAAGACATTAAGGTACTCTCGAAAATAAGCTCGTGATTTATGTGAAATTAAACCATAAATCATACCTCTAATTTATGAGAAACTAATCTTGCTTTTTAACCTCCATGCAAGTCCAGCGAAACATTTGTGGACAAAGATCGTCTTGCACCAAAGACTGTTTTTGACATGACGATAAATCAAAAGCAGAGGTGGATTATGGGCATAATAAGAATGGAGCCATATCTCTGTGAAAATAAGGGGCCATATCTCTGTGAGATTCAAAGCAGCATGGACAGTCATTCATGAATTTCATGTTGCCTTTTATGTCCCAGACCACCTCTCTGCTCAGATCATTAACAGGACAATTGAGAGCAAAATAAAACAGGGCAGGGTGATGAGGACACCAAGGACACCCTCCTGAAATGTTTTATTTTGTGATAATGATACGCCGATTGCATTATACTGTTTATTACATGGCTACTTATAAAATAAACAGACAATAGTAAAATTATACAATTTGGCAGTCGAATATATAGAATATATAACTTTTGGGGGACTATTTTCATATATTTTCAAGAGGGTAGAAATATAACAACCAAAATGAATCTAAAATTAAATGAAATGTATTAATATATGAAATATGGTAAAACCTTGCAATATGGTTATATTGTTGATATTAATGCAACAAAAATAGCTATAAAATAGCTAAAACAATAATTTTACAGCATTTATTATTTGGGATTATTTTAATTTCTACAGTATGTGTACTAATACATTTTTAACATTTACAAGTTATATAAATTAAAATCCTTATATTATGAATTAAAAATAAAAATAAAAATGAACAGCTATATATTAAGAAATATGCAGTACTCTAGATTAATAAATGCTGTAAAATAGTTTTATGATACCTAATTAACTAAACGTTAATAAATTAAACATGAATGCAAAGTGTTATCACGTACACATTAGAAACAGACTGTATGTTAATTCATGAAAATTCATGACCAAATTCAAGCTCACAAAAGCAAGTTAGCGCTAATTACTCATGCTAATATCAGTTTAAAAGTTCACATTCTACGCACAGGCCAAAATGATCTCATTAACAAAAGCTATAACCCAAAAAGCCAAGACCACAATGTCTGATCTTGCATCCTGAACCAATGGGAGGGGGACTTATATAAGAAACCTTCCTGCTTGAGAGAAATCTCCTTTTTAAAGGAGTTGGACTTAACGGAGACTGCTTTAATGAGCTCTAAAACACAGCAAAGACGAGTACTATAAAATCAGCTGGCAGTTGGATGAAGATGGCAACCGTTTAATACCCTTCTTTTGTTTTTGTTTGGTTGTTGTCGAGTTCCTTTTCCTCTCTCCCGGTGGACGACTTTAATGATTAAGGGGCAATCTACAGGGAAATCTATGCGTGCTGCAAGTGTTTTCTTTTATGCTTGAGATTACGGCTCATTAATCTTGTAAAGGCAAATACAGACAACAAGGACGAAGAGACAAGAATGTGTTTCTTTAAAGAAAAGATTTAAGGCGATCAAAAAAAGAGCAAGTCATGAACAAGAAGATATATGGCATCAGGTACAAAAAAAAAAAACACATGTGCTGTGGGGAATGTAGTGACAGGAAACAACTGAGTTCTTAACTTGACATTGTCCATGGTAGAATGAACCCAGTTGGGTTTAACGTTTTCTTCTCATATTATCTTGTCTGTTTTTTATCCCTTCCAAAAAATGCACACGGCCCCAACCCTTTTACTAGTGACAATACTGAGCTGTGACGTCAAACATAGCACAAAATCTAAATCCATTTCATGCTTTTAAGAGCATTAAAAAAATGCAATAAAACATCTGCCTTAAGGTGATGAAATATTTGTGATTTATGTCACTTGAAAAAAAAAGGCCATCAATAGAAAGAGATGTTTTTTAAAACAAGATTGTGTAGTTACAACATCTACCAGCTGGGGCTAACTGAGCCATGCTAATAAACCAAACCATGGTTGATTTCTGGACTCAAGTCTAGTCCAGTCTTATCTAATCTAGTTCAGTCAAATCGAAACATTTCATAAGTCAGGTTTTCATCATTGGGTTTTTAAATTTGCATCGTTTGGGTTACTGTTGTTGTTGTTTTTTTAAATTCACTTTCACATTACCTAAATTCTATTAAAATGGGATTTGGGTTATTCACTTCATCATGTTCATGAGCTGCTGTGTTACATGTCAGTGGACATCTTACCTTGATGAGTAAGCGCTTCTTTTGCCCATGGCCAGGTGGCAACACCAGCAAGCTCTTCGCGTGCTGAATTATTAGCGAAGAACACATTGAGCGTGTCTGAACTGCTCAGATGAAGCAGCTCCTTCAGTTCCTTCACACTCATATAAGCCCTGCATCATAGATATTGACACATAGTCAAGAAACGTTGCATAGAAAACAAGTAATTATTGAGGAAACTGCCATAAACATGAATGAACATCATGCAAGTTATTACATTTTTCTTTGATGGCTTGAGTCAAGATTTAAAAGGGAATGACAATTTCAAATTTTATTAAAAATAACAGTTTAAAACAACAACGGTTTAAATAGTTTAGTTCATGTCATCAGAAGTAAGCAAATGGAATTTGTAAGAGAACTAACATAAATTTGACTGCAGTACGATGTCCTGTACATGTTTTTAAATTCGCATATTGATTTTTATTAGCAGTTTTAATAACAACAGTCATAAAAAAATCACTTTATGTCACGATGATTAGGGTTTATAATTGTTTGAACTGGTTATGGCGCATGAAACGACTGCCCACTTTTTTATTCCACTCCCAGCTGTGATAAATCGCCATAGAGGCGCTTTGATGTGTGATGTTAACTTATTTTTACTTTGGAATATGTCACATGTCATTTTTCTCATTTGTTTTCATAGCTGCTTAAGCCTTTGCACCTCTTATCATTGAGCTGTTGGTTTGAAGAGGTCCGGTTCTTATTGCCCTTTGGATCGTGCCGAAGGGTCGAGTCTATTAGTTGAACCACCTACTGTTTCTTGGACCCGTTCCATGCGAGAATAAACCAAGCATCGTACTTCTTGTGTCGTTTTTTATTAAACAAGCAAAGGCTGAGCCAATCTTCTTGAGTGCTTCTTGAGTGTTGCCTAAATCTCTCCTATAGGGCTAATTCAGCAATAGAATTCAAATGATTTAACAATTTCTATTCACATTACTTAAAGTTTAGACTTAGACAGCTCTTCCAAATGTGTTCTGGAAATTAAGTGATAGAATATATAGAATATATTTCGGACCATTTAATTTTTTACATTGTGAATTGTTGACAGTCAAGTAAAGCCAATCAGATGCAGAATGCGGGCAATAAAATACGTTTAGATGTTATGCACATTATGACAGGTGAACTAAATTTACTGTTCTTAGTCACAATCACATTCCACTGTGTGTGTGTGTGTGTGTGTGTGTGTGTGTGTGTGTGATCATAATCAGTATTTTGTTTTTTCTTTTTTAAAACTAAATGTCACAAAACGTTGGTTAGATTTATTCTTAAAAAAGAAAGTAAAATAGTTGCCAATAGGGTAAGAAAAATAAACTTCATTTGAGATAAATTCTCTGAAAACTAGTTATGTTATTATGTACACAATTTATCTTCTCAAGTACTTGTTGACATAATTTTTACGTAATTTAAAAAAAAATGTGTTTACTGATGAATTAACCAAATTAATGTAATATTTTGTGACATTTAAAGTGGCTATTTTATACCTATTTTAAACTTCACCTTTCAGGTGGATACAATCCTTTTAAATAACATAGAAAATAAATGAAAACTATTTATTAAAAGAGTCATATTCAAAACCACCGATCCACTATCTTGCAGCAAAATGAATAAAGAAATAAATGCATCATAAATCGCTGAAATTGCTAAGCATCTATCAAAGTTAATTACTAAAGAGAAGAGTTATCAGGTAGTTCAGTTCTATTGGCTTAAGTGTCTGGACTAAAATGTTTTTGCTTTCTTCTCGTTCCATTTCTCTGGAGCTTGCCAAAAAGCACCTGGTGGTTCCCTTGTGCTGTTTCTCTCTGCTTCAACAACAAATGTGCGTAGTGACAGCCACTGGCAAGTACTTGCGCTTCACTGCCCAGCAGCAGATACCTGGGCTATAACTCACACAGCAAAACATTAAAATCCCAGACCTCCACATAAAAGCACGCTATACAATTGCCATCAAAATGTCATCCCTGCATTAATTCTCTGCAAACTCTAGACCTCTGCCTTAGCGATACACTCTTCCAGCATGGTAAGGAAAGACCTCTCTAAGGGTTTAGTCTATGAGCCCAAGGTTAATCTGGTCCCGTTGGCTATTAGCATTTCTAGCACTTATTGACACATCATATTTAGAGGAAAACAAGTCCAGTAAATAAACCTTTGAGTTATTCAGTACCTTTGGATTGCTTTTTTAATTTGGCGTGCCAAGGACAGTATGGTACTCCAGGTCACCACTACTCCAAACTGTTGGCCTTGGTAGAAATAAAGAGGTCTGAAATTCCCTGAAGGAGACTATCTTTTAGTATTCCCATTCATCTCAATGGCAGTTGCTCGGCTGGCACAGGAATGCAGGAAACTTACATCATGATAACGCTGATTGGAACAAGCCCCAAGCCCTTTACTAGTGACTATCCTGGTCTTTGAAAAGCATAATGATCCATTTCACACCTATAAGAGCCTTCCAAACAATGAAATATTAACGATATATAAACTATGGTTCAAAAGTTTGGGGTTGGTATGATTTTAATGCTTTTGAGAGAAGTCTCTTATGCTCACCAAGACTGCATTTATCAGATCAACAACACAGTAAAAACAGTAATATTGTGAAACAATATTACAATTTTAAATAAGTTTTCTACTTCACTATATTTTAAAATTTTATTTATTGCAAATGAAGGCAAATGATCTGCAGAGTGTGTAGTTACGTCATCTACCATCAGGGATGACAGGGCCATGCTAATCAGTCAAATCTTAACCCCTTGGTGGAAACAGCATTGAAATGGCGTTTAACTGATTTATTATCCACCAACCATGGACAGAAAGAAATGTTCTGCCTGTGGATTTTGGCTATGAGCTTGCTGTTGTCCTCTTTAAAAGTTTCTCAGTGCAAAACAACCAAAAGAGTGTTTCTTAGACCACCATCCAATGGTTTATGTGGAGCCCTATTAATCGCTATAGGAGCCCTTCAGGAACAGATAGGAAGCTCTTGAAGAAAGCTTGTTTTCAAGCAACCATAAAATGACAACAGCTGGTGGCTGAGACACAAAGTCTCGTTGCACACTGAGCCTGGAACAACACTTCCCAAACTGCATCTGGAAATTTGACATATAGCAAATTCATCTTGCTGATAAAAGGACTTAAATAAAAGACTTGGCGTGATCACATTTTCAGGATTTTACACTATAGTACGGTTTTGTGAACGTCTACTCATTTACGTAGCATCAGAAAAATGAAAGACACTGCGGCAAGCCGTCAACCAGTCTGTACGGGAGCAAAACTGTCCTGCCTTTCACCATGAATAGTGCTGAGACCTCTGGTTTTGTTGTTTAGCCACATTACGTGTATACTTTGGCTCAGCTCTGCATCCAAGTTTTGCATGCTTTTTAATGTTATTCCAGAAGGCCGCTTTGTATGCTTTGCATGTTAAGAAATACAGAATGCCCTGACAATCTTGAAAATAAAAAATGAAAAAAGTGAACACTATTTCACAATAAGACACTTTGGTTTCCTTTTTCCTGATGCTGCTGTGAGAACATTTAACAAGCACATAACTTTTGTCAATTTCTTGAACTCAAAAACCAGTTCACAGTGATCGTGAGCGAAGGATAGGGAATGCTTTCAATAATTTTATCTTGGCCTTTAAGGCCTAGCACTTTAACGCAAGCTGTTTTAGTAGGAATGCATCTGCTAAGGACATAAATGTAGTTGATGTAATGATATGGTAGCTGACTTTGGTACCTGCATCAAATTCTATAGAAGCTAGCAGGCAGTCAAATATCCTCCTGAGGGGTTTTTGCTATTTTGCAATCCTTGAATTAAGACCAAAACATGAACCCTCTTGTACATCCCAATAAAATGATGCCTGGGTTCAAGTTAGTTGCCAAAGTGGAACCATATTGAAGCACATGCTCACCTCTGAGAAGACTCGGGATCAAAGCAGGTCTTTGCGACATCTGTGACCTCAGGGTCACAGCAATCTCCATCATCGTAATCATAGTGAATGCTGTTGCACTCTGGGTTGCAGACTCCATCCCTCCGCTTCCAGTTGTAGCAGGGCCCCATGCGCAAGCAGTCGCCCCCATCGTGGCCTGTAAGAGGATGGTCACACTCGGGATTGCAATGGCGGTTCCCCACCTTGGCAATGTGGCAGTTGCTGAGGACGACGCGCCGTTGGAGGGAAGAGTTGTAGATGGTGTGAATGCTGAGCTCCAGCGTGATGTTGTAAGGACGGAAGGCATCTTCCAAGGCCTGGTGTTGGAGCTGGATCTGCTGCAGAGAGACTGTAGGGTCACTGCCGTCATCCTTACAGATGTTCACGATGCGGTAACGTAGGTGCTTCTCGACTCGCAGTTGCCATTGCTGGTTATAACTGAGGGTGACGTCGGCATTGTCACATACGGTCACGCCACATGGAGGCGGAAGAAATGGAGAAACAAGCTGCCGCTCTGGGACAGGAAGAGCCACAATGACTGGGTTGTGATGGTCTTTGTAGGGCGCCCACTGATTCTCAACCTCGGAGAAATCTGCCCACTGGGACAAGATGGGAGTTTGTCTCTCTGCATGGGATTGGTGACCTTTAAGAAGTTCTTCGTGCGTTCGCGCATAACCCCATAACGTGACACCTCCCAAATGCCCGCGGAAACTGTGTTCGTGATCCGACTGGTCCCCACCAAGCAGAAACAGGCGACAGGCTTTGATGTAGGGACTGTATAGGTCACCTGACTGTTCTCTGCTCTCGCCAACCTTGGAATTGTCTACATACAGCGCCATCTTGTGGCCGTCATAACTGGCCACCACATGAGTCCAGCTGTTGGGAAGGTAGCGCTGGTGTGCAATGATAGTGGTGGATTTGAGTGCCCGATCCATGCGAAGGGAGAAGAAAAACCTGCCATCTTTTCTTCCTGTGGGGTCTACTGCTCGAATCCCAACAGACCAACCTTTTTCGCTCAAGGGATATGAGCAGTTGTCAAACACACCTAGAAAAAAAACACAAACGCAGGAGTCAATGAGCAGAAATGTAGCTTCATCAAACACAGAGTAATTGGTGTTTAATTATCTGAAGAGTTTAAGAGTTTAAGTCATTTCTATTCAACAAATCCACTGATATTCCCAGCCGCCTTTCTTAGGAGCAGTCACATCTGGCAGCCAGATGTTACCGTCGAAGGACAGAGAGAGGTCAGGGAACCCCTTCACCCTCCCACCAACACACGCACATGCGAGCACATACACACACGGGCAAACAGGAGAACGAGAGATGGGCAGCTTTAAACAAAATATCCTGAGGGACGTGGACCACACTGAAATTTCATTCATTGAAAAAGCCTGCCGATGTGTGTGCAGGGCTCCAGCGTGTGACAACATCAGCTAATTTCTGCGCGTATCAACCCTGAAGTCATGAATTTGAAGATAAACCATTCCAGAGTACTATCCACTTGGATGCTACTACATTTTCAAAACCTGAGTTCTTATCTTACTGTTTTTATAGTGTCTGTTTCCCACTAAATAAAAGACTCCTAATAGTAGTACCTCAGACTGGCCCAGAGTGCTGAGGTTGGCTGGAGATAAAGTGTGCTGAAAAAATACTTTCTTTGTAACCTTGTATAACTGATGACTTCAGTATGATAAGTGTTTATGAGAGACAGAGAAAAAGTGAATGTTTTTGTATAGTATCACTTAATAGCGGAAGAAAAGTTTGCGCTGAAAAGACCACTTCCAGTAAAGCCTTTTAACACTCATTTGGCAGAGTGGGGGATTTTTAAAAAACTGGCTTTATAACAATAGATTCATCCACTGATTGTTAAAAGAAAGCTATTGACCTCAAAAGGAGCTGGAGTGAATGTTCACATGATTTTAGTGATGATGACAAATATGTCAAAAGGAAATAATATAATCTTAACAATAGCAAGATTCATTTATTTAAGAGGTTTGTGAGATTTGACGTCATTGGGGAATACTGATTTTCTCCAAGTGGTGGATGATTTGATTAAAATGGAATATCTAATGCTCTCTTTGAGGTCAGATAGATGACTCATCAGTGTTAGAAACATATGAATAATATTTGCACCCCCTTTCGCCTAAAAGCATGTATTTTGGCATCCATGGTAGAGGAAAAGCCTCGCGCAGGTTACGACAAGAGAACTCTGGGCTTTGTTCTTCTTACTGGGAACTAGTCTCAGAAGCACTTCCAGATATAATCATTTCCACATTGACCCTCCTCAGCAGCCATACAAAAATGCACATTTACCTGATTATGAAAGCTCCCTTGGGAGATCCGGCACCTTCTGTGATGTTCCACAGCTTATTTTGTTTATTTTTGTTTTTGTAATCATAATGTGCATCAAAAAAGTCAACTCAGATGCCTGTCAAAATCATACAGCAAAATAACCCAGCGCCATGTCGGGGGAAAATAAGGTCCTCAATAAAAATTTATAATTTTATGAATTTTAGTGATGGGCTTGCAATATACTAACAAACAAATAAACAAAACATTTTCCCTTATTTTAGACATTTTACACAACATTATAATATATATATATATAT
>NW_015557202.1:875347-876597 GCF_001515605.1 Sinocyclocheilus anshuiensis | reverse complement strand
ACATTAAATAAATCTCAAAGCATTTACAGACAACTTTTCGCATATCAGCTTTGCATGTGAAAAAAACACCTAGTTTCTGCTTTGAAAATGTTTTATGTCAAACAATTGAGCTGGATGACAGCTAGCTGTCAATGTGAGTATGGTGTCCAGAACATGCAGCTTATGAATCAAACCTTGGAAACGCAGTGCGCCATATGCACCAACAAGTGATTAAATAAAGCTGACAGGACACACTGAGCAGGTGGTGGCCACTTGTTCCTCTAACACTCCTCCCCTAGCACTACTCATCGTTTGCACCTCGGAAGCAGCTGATTTCCCATTCTCCTTTCATCTGCTTGTCAGCTGATATCCTCAAACAAAGGCCTCTTAAATGAAACAACAACGTGTCAAAGTCGTGACACAACACAGAGTCCGCCGCACACCATTTGATGCACTTGATGAATAAGGTTGGGTATCGTTTGGGTTTTTTTAGATACCGGTGCCAAATCGATACTTTTAAAATGGTTCCGGTGCCTAAACGGTGCCTGAACCGATACTTATTAAAGAACAGAGAAAGAATAGAGAATGCTAGTGTTAGAGGCTCTTTTTTCTTTATAAATAAAACAAGTAGTTAGAATAGAAATAGAATAGAGAATGCAAATGTTAGAGGATCAAGTTTTTTAATAAAAAAAAAAACAAGCAGATAAAATTAGAAGTAGCATTAGAATAGAGAGTGCTAGAGTTAGAGGGTCAAATGAAGATGAAAGAGATGTGTTTTCAGCCGTTTCTTGAAAATATTAAGAGGGTCATAAGATGCTTTTTTAAAGATCATTATTTTGTGTATTTGGTGTAACAGAATATGTTGACATGCTTTAATGTTCAAAAAATTAAACAAGAAATAAAACCAATAATTAATAATTTCCTTTAAGTTCACTGTTGGTTGTTTTATTTGTTAAAAGTAAATCAACAAAAGGGTTCATCTTTTTTTTATGTTGTCATTTATCAGTAATGTTTTAATGTTAAGTGTGATAACATGCTCTTGATTTGTATTATATATTTTTTCTTTTAAATATCTTAAGTTATTTAAAATATTTAATTCATTAGACGTCTATTAGATTTTCACTGACAGCCCAAATTTAGACTTGTTTTAGCCTAGACCCATATTCACCTTCTATTAGATGTATATGTGTAGTCATTTAATAGCTGTCTAATTGATGACTAGTCTATTCTTGGGCTATGATTAGACGTCTATTAGACTTTCACTGACAGAT
>NW_015557202.1:867868-875191 GCF_001515605.1 Sinocyclocheilus anshuiensis | reverse complement strand
TGTTCTCTTTTGTTGGACAACAGGTTTAGAAATGTGAATACAAGGGAAGTTTAGCTTTAGGCATTTTAAGCATGTTTAGCTTAGTTAACGGAAGCCTACCTGCTTTTTAATTGTTTTTCGCGTGCGGTGCCAGTGATGATGCTTCTTACGTCCGTTTCGGAGAACCGGAGGAAATATTTAAATCGATCGCTCAGGCATGGCACCAAAATGAGGAACCGAAATCTGCGTTCTGATTCGGTTCTAGTACATAGCCTACCGGATACATTGGTACCGGTGCCATATTGGTACCGGGTTTCGGTACCCGACCCTATTGATGAACTGAGAAGGGTTCGAGGAATGAATCTGACTTTACATAATCATTTTGGTCTGTATGGCTGTACTCCTTTCAGCAATATTTATTCTGATTAGACAGTTGCTAATTGTGAATTATGTATCCTTCAAGATATAACTGCTGCTTTAAGTAATAGCCAATGACAATTCCAATTACTAGAAAATGGTTTAAAGAACCTGCAGCCCTCCAATACAAAAAAAAAACATGATTTTAGACAATGAGAATGAAATAGGATTGCACAGACACATACCTGCAATGATGGCAGGATTATTCTGGCCCCCCTCTGGCTTGACCCACAGCTCTAAAGTGAACCTAGAGTGGGGCAGTGCTATGCCAAACGCAGGGTTCACCTTTAGTTGATCCGCCTGACCGCTGAAATATACAGCTGTCATCCACTTTGCTGGCATATTGTGTACATCTACCCTCCACGGCTCTCCAGCAGTGCTCTGCAGCTCCTCTTGCTCCCCAGAGAACTCTTCATTTTCTGTAGAGAAGTCAGTGTGGTGGATATGGGTGCGCTGCATATCTTTTGGGACTTCTTCTTTGTTGAACTCTGGAAGGCTCCGTGCAACCCTTCTTGGTGAAAACGAGCTGTCTGTCAAATCACCACCTTGTTCTGCATGTAAAGGGTGTCCTTTTGATATGGATTGAAGGGGTTTGTGTGACTTAGTAGAGCCAGGATCAGTGGCCTCCTGTGGCTGTTTACCTGCTTTCTTCCATATGAAAGTCTCTTCTTGTGGTTCCTCATATTTCACCTTCTCATTAATATCCAAGTTAGTTAATTCAACCGCATTTGTGCCACTAGAGCTGCACTCACCTGAACACGACCTCGCCGTTTTAGTTTTCCTCAAGTGCAAGTCTATCAAGCGAGTGTACCTTCCAGCGACGCCCGCTAGAGGGTACTGCTGCGCCGCGGAGTGCAGCGGTCGCTTGCGGCTGATTGAGCCGCACTGCTCTCCAGCAAGCGCTCGGTCCGCTCTCTGTGCCAGTGTCTGCTTATACTTCTGGAGATGATCTGGCTGAGCCCTGTTCAGCGGCCATGTGTGAAATATTGCAAGAATAATAGCCAGTAGTCTAAAAAACATAATTTTATTGAGGTGAAGCTGCAGCTTTCAAAGAGTGGACATCTATTTGTTTGTTTGTTTTGAATTGCATTTGGGAAGGGAGCTAATAGTTAATTCGCTTAAATAGTTTGGTGCCTTTTCTTAATTAATGAAAGCATAAATTGTGTTTTAAGTTACAATATGTGTGTTAATGAGTTTCTATTTTACTTGTCTTTCAAAAAGAAATTGTAATGACAAGGGAACTCGAAATTGTCAGTGCATTACGGTGGATAGACTGTTCCTCTCTTAATTTACCATTTAAGTAACTGGACAGCGCAAATTATGAGTAACTGACAGCAAACTGTCTACTTTAAATCTTTCCTCCCTGCCTCTTGAGTGCTCAGGTTCAAACAAAACATCTCGTGTCTCGGGGATCCCCTCAAAGCTTCCTTTATAGCACGCAATGACTGCGTAAAAGCCTAATTGTCATTCACTTACAGTTCATTTACGCGCGCAATAATGTTTCCTCATTGTGGTCGAATGAAAGCGATAATATCGCGTTTGGTTGCAGACTTACATAGCTTGCTGTCTGTACAGTGTAAGGTTGTTTGGAGAGGTGTAACGCTGGATAAAGATTATTTGAGATTGCCACCTTTCACCGGCGCGCAATGGGTCGGTTGCAAATGCTCGCGGTCACGCTTTGTTCTGCGAATAAACCTCCAAAGCGGTCAAATAAAAGGTCTGTCGAGGTTTATTCTAACAGTGGAGTGTTTCAGATATCAGGGAGCTGTGAAAGTCCGCTTAACATATTTTATTTTCTCAAAATATGGATCAATATCCAAGAAAGTGAAGGTACTGAAAGGAGATTTGTCTTTTTGGCATGCTGGTCCAAGTGAAAACGGCTCTTTGGATCACCTTGAGATGGCGGGGATTCCTCTTGCGCTCCGTGTGTGTCTATATTCCCAGGCTCAGTCCTGCTGCACGCGCTCTCCACATCTCCACATCAGATCAAACTAACGCGCTAAACGTTTTATCTGTTTCCTCCAGCCTGACATCACAAACCCAGCCCCCTACCCAACCATTAGGGAAGAAAACTTCACCCAGGTCCAACCCAGCCCTTGCATGCATGCATCTACTCTCACTTTCTGCCCCAGTGCCATTGACATCTAGCTGCTACACCTACTTTGGTACTGTAATGCAAGAGACAGCACA
Source organism: Sinocyclocheilus anshuiensis (assembly GCF_001515605.1). Classification (NCBI taxonomy): domain Eukaryota; kingdom Metazoa; phylum Chordata; class Actinopteri; order Cypriniformes; family Cyprinidae; genus Sinocyclocheilus; species Sinocyclocheilus anshuiensis. The sequence goes on along the minus strand of NW_015557202.1, from coordinate 872,605 downwards.
TCTGCCTGACATGTGAAGCAGGGCTGAAACACTGCATATGTAGGTAAAGACAAGCGAGAGATGTGTAAACACTGAAAAACAAGGATGAACCTATGAGCAATTCCAGAACACTCTCTTAAGGAGAAGTTAACAGAAATGACTTAAAGATGCTGTGGGAATGAAAAGCAAATAGTCAGGTGGATCTGATTTTCCCCAACAGAACAATTATTTAAGTAAAACTGATTTATTTAAAAAAAAAAAATTAATATTATCTCTGATCTTCTACCTGCATGTTGGAAATGTTGAATTCCACAATGAATCCTTGAAATATCAAACATTATGCATGGCTTTTAAAATACTAAATCAAATTTTAAAATAGTAAATAAACAGTTAAAAGGCCAAATATTTGGAATTTGTATATATAGCCACTATATAACAAAGTAGCTATTAGATTCATTCTCATACAATACTAAGACCATTGTCAACTTTCTTATATTTGTCAAAGAACAAAAGAAAAAGAAAAAAAAGCAAAGAAAAAAAAAACATCTAATCTGACAAAAAGAACCTGCTTATACTTTTTAATGGCATTAATAGCAGAAAAAAACTCCTTTCAGGTTAGACTAGTAAACAAATAATTATTTTTTTCTATAAGACATTAATGTTTGGAGGGAACTGTCAATGTGAGTAGCAGTTCATGTCTGACTGCCCCCCTTTCCCTTTCTACAGAAAGGTTCCAGAACACAATTCAGCCTCTAGCTCCGACTGCTCTTTTAAAATGTATCAGTAAATTAGTCAGGTATCTGTAATTTATTCATGAGGGGAAAAAAACTCAAGATGTAGTCTGTTACTAGTAAGCACTGAAACGAATACACTTTGAACCAGCTGAATTTCCTTACAATGGTGTTCAGTTATGAAACGGCTGGAGGGAGATGACTGCATAATCTAATACATGATATAATATTTTAATATAATAAAATCTATTTCTGCTTGTTCTGTGCTGTGCCTCAATTTTTCCTGCGTGGAAGTTTGCATCTTTCCGGTGATTTTTCCTCGCAGTGCATCCTATGAGAGTTCTCATACTAATAAAATCCAAGAGAGCCGTTTGTTCTTGTTGCTCTTTCTAATTCTGAGTTTTATCATCAAGTAAATTCATACTGCAAGTCAACTTAAATTACTAATGTGATTTTTTTTCTTTTGATATATGAATTGTGCAGTTAGTGTACTACAGTCATTGGGCTAAGCTCCAGTCATATGAAAACATGCAGTTAGGGAAAGCTGTAGTGGTCCCCATTATCATTATAATGACCAATGATAACTTTAAGTAGAAACTTCCATTTCTGATTATGTTTGAGAATAAACTGCACATTACGTTTTAATGTGCCAAACATTCCTACAACTTGTGTAATGTCCTGTTTCTTCTCATGTAAAGGATCTAAACTGATAGAGAATGACTTAGCCATCTAGTTCTATTCAGAATCATGAAGTGCCATTGTACAATCACTTTAAACTACTTACATTAATGCCAATGTGCTATATTTCTATCCAGAAGTATCCATGAATTCACACTTTCAGCTGAGAGTTCAAACACATCAATGAAGGACATATCAGAGTGTTTACTATTGTCATTTTGCATTATTGACACACTATTTTCCTAATTAATGCTGTTCAGTTGCTTTGACACAATCTGTATTGTTAAAAGCGCTATATAAATAAAGGTGACTTGACTTGACTTGCCTGCCACATTTTCATATGTGGTCAGAGTATTTTTACTGTTTTGTACAGTGAATAATAGCCCTGAATGGCATTCAGCACTGCAGGTGCATATATAGTGATGTGACTTGCAAATGAGTAGATCTGTGACTGCAAACAACTCAGCAACCACATACAACACCTCACACCGCAATGGTCAAAAAGTTAGACATGCCACTGTTTCATTTCCTAAACGTACCAGTTTTTGCCTCACCGTTTTTGTCAGGCTCAATTTGCTAACAGCCCCGACTTGGGGTAACTAACAGTTATGGCAGGGGCCCCTTCAGGGGTAGAAAGGGCCCTAACAGTGGGAGATAAGAATTCCGCAACCAGCCCAAGGATCTGCCTGCAAAACATTCAGCTTTTTTGTATCAAAGAGCTTTGAGATACAGCTGCAACTGTGTAAAAAAAAAAAGTGAATGGTCGCTCCCGGGCCTCACCCCCCACTGCAAAGGACCTCTAAGAGATTATCCTACATTTGAGGCTGCCCTACCCCTACCAAGTTCTAAATGACCAGAAAGGCAATGGGAAAGTCCAACCTGATGTGCTGGACAAAAAAAAAAAAAAGAAGCCTAGTCCAAAATCCAAAGGCAACCTCCAATCCCTCATAAGCAGAGTTAGAAAATCAAAAATAAATCCGTTGCAGATATTTAGTACATTTTCAACCAGTGACAAAACTTTTATTCTATCACTTGGGAGACACAACTAACTTCCATGAGAGAGCAAATAATTCCATGGAATAGATATTTGAAAAGATACAGTGAGGGAAGCAGGTGTGCACTGTGTGAACTATAACGTAATTTCCTAGTTAGTCATGGCTGCTTGGCTTTGATGCAGTTCATCTTCAACAATCCAGGACTCTATGGGGTCTTTTAAACACTTTTCTTGATGCTCTGAAAAAAAAAAAATCTTCAAAAATAAAAATAAATAAACAAATAACCACTTTATATTTCAATAATGTTAGCATTTTAACATTATGTGGTAAATGAATAAAGTGGCTCCTTTAGTACTGTCTCAGTCATTAAATGCACTATAATTGCTAAATATTTGTAAGTGCATCATATATCTCTTTTGCGTGCTTGTATCCATAGGACAGTGTGTGTGCATATGTGTGTGTTGGCGGGCGGGAGGTGGACAGCTGGGATTTGTTACTCATTTTCCTGCACTGCCCATTAATATCAAAGACAGACATCTGATCTAATTAAAGTGCCTAATGTTTTAAAAGATTTAATTTTGTTATTGTTTTTCGGACCATTGGATTCTCACTCCAAGCAAACGATCGGTGTGTCTCAACAATCAAACGTAACTGTGACGAGAGGGGCGGGGCCGAGAGCCGTGGGAACGGAGTGAGGCCAGTGGAGTAAATGCTAATGCATGACACCTGTGCCACTCACCGGTCTCGAGTCCCACGGAGGAGCTCCGGAAGGATAAAAGGAGGAGTGACGACAGTGTTGGACGAGAGAGGACCACATAACAAAGTCGTAAAATGAATCAAAGCTATCTTTTTAGCCAAAGATTAACAAAAGAACTCATCATTCTTTTGCTTTATAAGAACAGGGACATGAATTCAGCATGATAATAGCAATTTTTTTTGGAGTGGTGTAATTACCACTTTCCTTCCAAAAGACACATTGTACTCAACAGTGGCAGATCAGTCAAGTATCTTCGATATATTTGAAGTATATTATGAGTTAAAGGGGGTATATTTCTCCCTTTAGAGCCATAACAGAAGCACTAGAGATATATAAATGTTTAAAATGGCAACCACAGTTAGCCCATTTGTAATTGAGACACAGCGCTGGCCAATGTGAGCAGACACAACTCATCCAGACATTCTGCCCGACTCCCTCCCATGAGGGCTTATCCATTTGGAATTTAAGTTGGCTTTAAACATTTTTGTTAACTATGTTAACAACGCCAGTGATTAGAGCGTAATTTCCAATGAGATACAATAAAGAACATCTGAATCAACAAAAGTAAGTGTTGGAGGGCTTTGAAGTATGGTCCATTATGGAAGTCATGCAGGGAAAGCAGTGCTGTACAGTAATTAACATATTACATGTGAAAAAAAGGATTTGTCCGCCAAAAGAACATATAATAGTAGAGTACAATGAGAATAGTATCAGCAAAGCTCATCTTTGATATATAGCCTATATACATATATATATACACATACACACACACACACACACACACACACACACACACGCACATATATAAACCTGCAAGCTTGAAATTACCATTTTTTTCCAGCTTATGCAAGTTGATTAAGAAACTTGATTTCAAATATCATGGACAGAAAATCCCTTTTAAAATGTAAGATTAACTATTTTAATAATAATAAAACGAAAATTCAAATAAACGTAAATATAAAAGTCAGTTACTAAAATAAATACATAAATAAAAATAGTTTAAAATAATCTTTATCATTTTAATTTTATATACACATACACATACCATTTTATATACACATACCCAGAATTCAAAAAGGCTTAACATTTCAGTTCAGTTATGTGGTAAGTGTCTGTTTAATTTACTTTAATTTATTGCATAAATGAGCATTTTAAAATAATATTTGATTGTCAAATAGATGCATAGTGATACCTGTGTCCTGCTTCGAATATCTGGCTGTAGTGCTTCTAAAGATACAGTACTAACTCCCCCTGCTGTGTAAAATAGAAATTTCAGCCGATTAATCTCTTACACTGCCATGCAATCCCTACACAATCTTAATGCAAATTGTATAAAAAAACAGAACATGTAGACTGACACTAGTTAATCTCACTAATGGTCTCAAGCTCTTTTGGTGATTGCCTGGTTAATATCACTTTGAGGAAAAATATTGTAGTCTCTTAATGTAATTAACTGAGCAAAGAAATAAATAAATACTGTAATTTCCAGATATTTTAGGTTAACTGTTGGGTTTAAAAATATGTATATTAAAAGAAAACACACACATTATATTTACTGTTACTGAATAAACAGCAGAAATGCAAAAAAAAAAAATAA
>NW_015557202.1:860947-867733 GCF_001515605.1 Sinocyclocheilus anshuiensis | reverse complement strand
CATATACATATACATACATACATATATTCTTCAGTCTTTAAAATCAATTCAAAAACTTTTTTGTATGCCTTCAGATTATTATATGCCTTCAGAAGACTTGGAACATAGTGTTTATATTTATAATTTATACAGGCTACTTTTATGATACTTTTAGTGCTTTCAGTTCCTTAATGAAGCTTGAAAGCTTCAGTATCTGGTCATCATGTTGTTTGGAACAACATGAGCGTGAGTAAATGACAGAATTTTTATTTTTGGATTAAATATCCATTTATGAAGTCTGATGGGACACATCCTCTGGTCAAAGATGTACCAATAACAGAGAGAAGGTATGGTACGAGATCAGAAAATATTTTGGATCGTGAGGGCAGGTGGTCACACGGTGGGTGGTAGAAAGCTGGAGCAGCTTCTCCTCCTCTGGCATGGTCTAAAAAAAGTCTGGATTAGAGTGGGTTGTGTAGAACTCTGGGCTACTGATGTTGACCACTTTGTTTTTGAAGTAGAAGAAGGAGGGAACAGGTTGGAGGTTCTATTTCTATTTTCCTAAAGCCACAGCTTAAGGCAGGGAAACATCCTAACTACACTCCTCAAGATGGATATGAGGACAGGGTTTGGGGAAAACTAAAGTAAAGAGGTTACAAAAATGAGGAATGCAAAAGTTGCAAAAGATTTGTTCAGCTGAAGCCTTCACTGCACTGCTTACACAGACAAATAAAACTACTGAATAGAACAGCCTAGAGTTGACCAACATTACTTTATCATGTTGGTTCATCTATCTATTAGGGGTGTAACAGTATATTGTTTCACAATATCACAATACAAAAATGCAGAAATATGTATTGTGGATAGCGACAATATCTATCGTGTATAGTTCAGCTCTGAAGGGCACACTTTTGAGTTCTCGTGTGTGACTAATACATTAAAAAAATATTTAATAAAATACAATATTTAAAACTTTTTAAATGTATGTAGTCAGGAAGTAATAATTGTCCTAGAAGTAATAATTTAAAAAACATAGCATTTTATTTTATTAGCATTCATTTAATCTATATAATAACACCAATATTGTATATACTGTGCATATTGTTTAGAAAATTGTGTTAATCTGAACCCTTATGTGCAGTTGATGTTGAAATGACATTTGCTGAAATTAAAATAAAATAAAAAATCCCAATTGAAATGGCATGAGATTTGGTGACTTTGTCGACAAAAAAAGTCCCTCTCAGGATAATCTGACCCCACATTTTAATATGTCAAATAAAATCACTAATCAGCCACAAAACAGAACACAAATACAGAACACAGAACACATCCACAATGTGAAAGGCTCATGCTCACAAACACCCCACCCCCAAAAATCACAGACAGAAATTAATGCGAGACTATGAAAAATTGCTGTTACATAATTTGTCAAAAATTTGGTTTCAATGCAGAATACACACAGAAAAGGACTAAACACACAACCATGAAGAAGTAAACACACAAACAACCCCCCCCCCAAAAAAAACACTAAATCACTCATAAGAAACGAAAGGGTACGCAAGTTGAAATATCAGCAACAATGCGGAAACACACACACAAATGAAGGGGTGACACTACCCACAATGGACACATCCACGATGGAGAACAAATGCAAACACACACACATATAACACAATGTTCAGGTTTGACAGTAAAAATGTGGCATAATTGCAAAAAAATAAAAAAAGATACTTCAGTATAAAAAAATTCTAAACTTTGACAAAAAGTATTTTTTTTTATAATGTTATAATGATTTTAGAATGTCTAAATATAAATCTAAAAAAAATCTTCTAAAAAATTGTTTATCTATGTGGAAATGGCAAATGAGTCATTGAGTGATCCTCTGCAGCCATCTTGTGGCTGTAGTTAAAATTTAATATTATTTTAAATTTTAAAAGTGTTTGTTTTTCTATAGATAACACCAATCTTCCACTAAAAACTGTCACATTTTTCATGTTTCAAGTTTCCACTGCTATGCCGATATATATTTTTATATATTTCAACACGACCAGATGGAATTTCTAAACTATCCAAGTTTACAAACTGTGTTAAAGATATAAAACACTGGATGACCAGCAATTTTCTCCTATTGAATTCTAACAAGACTGAGGTATTATTTATTGGACCAAAAACCTGCACACAGAATCTCTTGGAATACAATTTGCAACTAGAAGGATGTACTGTTATGTCATCATCTGCAGTTAAAGACCTGGGTGTTAAATTAGACAGCAACTTATCTTTCGAAAATCATATTTCATATGTTACAAAAACAGCCTTCTTCCACCTCAGAATCATTGCTAAGCTACGGAACATGTTATCTGTTTCTGACGCAGAAAAGCTAGTTCATGCCTCCATGACCTCTCGACTAGATTACTGTAATGCATTGCACTACTAGCTGGTTGTCATATACATATACATACATACATATATTCTTCAGTCTTTAAAATCAATTCAAAAACTTTTTTGTATGCCTTCAGATTATTATATGCCTTCAGAAGACTTGGAACATAGTGTTTATATTTATAATTTATACAGGCTACTTTTATGATACTTTTAGTGCTTTCAGTTCCTTAATGAAGCTTGAAAGCTTCAGTATCTGGTCATCATGTTGTTTGGAACAACATGAGCGTGAGTAAATGACAGAATTTTTATTTTTGGATTAAATATCCATTTATGAAGTCTGATGGGACACATCCTCTGGTCAAAGATGTACCAATAACAGAGAGAAGGTATGGTACGAGATCAGAAAATATTTTGGATCGTGAGGGCAGGTGGTCACACGGTGGGTGGTAGAAAGCTGGAGCAGCTTCTCCTCCTCTGGCATGGTCTAAAAAAAGTCTGGATTAGAGTGGGTTGTGTAGAACTCTGGGCTACTGATGTTGACCACTTTGTTTTTGAAGTAGAAGAAGGAGGGAACAGGTTGGAGGTTCTATTTCTATTTTCCTAAAGCCACAGCTTAAGGCAGGGAAACATCCTAACTACACTCCTCAAGATGGATATGAGGACAGGGTTTGGGGAAAACTAAAGTAAAGAGGTTACAAAAATGAGGAATGCAAAAGTTGCAAAAGATTTGTTCAGCTGAAGCCTTCACTGCACTGCTTACACAGACAAATAAAACTACTGAATAGAACAGCCTAGAGTTGACCAACATTACTTTATCATGTTGGTTCATCTATCTATTAGGGGTGTAACAGTATATTGTTTCACAATATCACAATACAAAAATGCAGAAATATGTATTGTGGATAGCGACAATATCTATCGTGTATAGTTCAGCTCTGAAGGGCACACTTTTGAGTTCTCGTGTGTGACTAATACATTAAAAAAATATTTAATAAAATACAATATTTAAAACTTTTTAAATGTATGTAGTCAGGAAGTAATAATTGTCCTAGAAGTAATAATTTAAAAAACATAGCATTTTATTTTATTAGCATTCATTTAATCTATATAATAACACCAATATTGTATATACTGTGCATATTGTTTAGAAAATTGTGTTAATCTGAACCCTTATGTGCAGTTGATGTTGAAATGACATTTGCTGAAATTAAAATAAAATAAAAAATCCCAATTGAAATGGCATGAGATTTGGTGACTTTGTCGACAAAAAAAGTCCCTCTCAGGATAATCTGACCCCACATTTTAATATGTCAAATAAAATCACTAATCAGCCACAAAACAGAACACAAATACAGAACACAGAACACATCCACAATGTGAAAGGCTCATGCTCACAAACACCCCACCCCCAAAAATCACAGACAGAAATTAATGCGAGACTATGAAAAATTGCTGTTACATAATTTGTCAAAAATTTGGTTTCAATGCAGAATACACACAGAAAAGGACTAAACACACAACCATGAAGAAGTAAACACACAAACAACCCCCCCCCAAAAAAAACACTAAATCACTCATAAGAAACGAAAGGGTACGCAAGTTGAAATATCAGCAACAATGCGGAAACACACACACAAATGAAGGGGTGACACTACCCACAATGGACACATCCACGATGGAGAACAAATGCAAACACACACACATATAACACAATGTTCAGGTTTGACAGTAAAAATGTGGCATAATTGCAAAAAAATAAAAAAAGATACTTCAGTATAAAAAAATTCTAAACTTTGACAAAAAGTATTTTTTTTTATAATGTTATAATGATTTTAGAATGTCTAAATATAAATCTAAAAAAAATCTTCTAAAAAATTGTTTATCTATGTGGAAATGGCAAATGAGTCATTGAGTGATCCTCTGCAGCCATCTTGTGGCTGTAGTTAAAATTTAATATTATTTTAAATTTTAAAATTTTTCTATTTTCTATAGATAACACCAATCTTCCACTAAAAACTGTCACATTTTTCATGTTTCAAGTTCTATGCCGATTGCCGATATATATTTTTATATATTTCAACACGACCAGATGGAATTTCTAAACTATCCAAGTTTACAAACTGTGTTAAAGATATAAAACACTGGATGACCAGCAATTTTCTCCTATTGAATTCTAACAAGACTGAGGTATTATTTATTGGACCAAAAACCTGCACACAGAATCTCTTGGAATACAATTTGCAACTAGAAGGATGTACTGTTATGTCATCATCTGCAGTTAAAGACCTGGGTGTTAAATTAGACAGCAACTTATCTTTCGAAAATCATATTTCATATGTTACAAAAACAGCCTTCTTCCACCTCAGAATCATTGCTAAGCTACGGAACATGTTATCTGTTTCTGACGCAGAAAAGCTAGTTCATGCCTCCATGACCTCTCGACTAGATTACTGTAATGCATTGCACTACTAGCTGGTTGTCCAGCATCTTCAATAAACAAGCTACAGTTAGTCCAAAATGCAGCTGCTTACCAGGTCAAAAAAAATATGATTATATTACCCCAATTTTATAATGTCTACACTGGTTACCTATTAAGTTCCGTATTGATTTCAAAATATTGCTACTGACCTATAAGGCACTAAATGGTTTAGCCCCTGTATATTTAACTGATCTTCTTATGCCCTATAATCCATCACGCTCTTTAAGGTCACAAAACTCTGGACTTTTAGTAGTACCTAGGATATCTAAGTCCACTAAAGGATTGAGATAATTTTCCCATCTGGCTCCTAAACTCTGGAATAGTCTTCCTGATAATGCCCGGGGCTCAAACACACTCTCTCTGTTTAAATCTAGATTAAAGACATATCTCTTCAGCCAAGCATTCACATAATGAATCTCAATCTCACCCTTGTTCCCAGTTAGATCAGATAAAAGTCACAAACATATTTTTGGCTTGAAGCGTTATGAATAGCAGCTACGCTAACTCTTTTACTAACTCTTTGTTTTTCAGTTCGGTTCCTACCCTGGGATGCCCATCTCGAGGTATCTAGATTACACCAGCTCCAGCGTGGATCCAGCCTCATAGAAAGACTTCAGATGACCCCAAACACCTTTGAAGAGATGATGCTGACCCCTGCGAGGACCCCAGATGACGGCAACTTGAATCGACATGCACAGCTGCCAAATTTTCTCTATATTGTAATCATTATGATCACACTTGTAATAATCGCTTTAACGAGCTTCTGCCTGAAATTAATTAATGTTAGCTAACTGTATGATTCTATTACCTTGAACTGTTTATTTGTTAAACGAACATTACTTGGACACATTCACTTCTGAAAACAGATCACTCTAAATTGTAATGTAGACACATGCATTTTCTGTAAAGCTGCTTTGAAACAATGTGTATTGTGAAAAGCGCTATACAAATACATTTTAATTGAACTGAATTGAATAAAATGTTACTATTTTATGCAAATGTATATATTTGAATTATTACAAACTGAGGCCAACTTTACAAAATAAATTTACAAAACTGCTCAACTGTTTTAAAATACATGATTAAGTTTTAAGTTAAAAAGTTAGGCTAATTATTAAGTTAAAATTTACTGTCTGGGGTCTAGGGAGACCCCAAGCATCCTAAATGTACACTTAAAACAAACATAATGGTTATAAGTAAAAACAAAAGTGACAGTTAATATGCATTAGAAATTTGTGTTTGACTGTTCGTACACATACGCTGTTTAGTTGATGGCCTGGAAAATCGCAAGAGCCATTTAAAGAAATTTCTAAGTACAATTAGATGAAAGATTCCCTTTTTGCTCTACAAAACATAAACTGGACTCACACCTGAAGCCGGTGTGTTTTAAGAAGGTATATTGCTGTATAAGGACGGTGGTGACGGTACTTGGATGTTTCTGGATGATTTAATCTACGATGGTTAGTTAAATGAAGAATTTCATAACCATTTGTTTGGAAAAATAGTTTGGATTGATACCTGCAGTTTTCCTCCAAGCCAACAGGTGCCGGTGCTGAGTCACGCGAACGTTTCATTCGGGGAAATTCTCGCGTGAACATCCTGCAGCAGACAGTGGATTGAAATTTCTAAAGCTCTCAGAGTTGTCAACAAATCTCTGCAGAGCTGCATATCCACATTAGCATCGAGCAGACCCAATGAGAACCTCCTGCATGCAGAAGAACCGCCTCAGCTGTGCTCAAATAAGCGCCTTTCAGTGCTAGCAGTTCGCTTGGTGGAAGTTTCTGGCTCTTTTCTCTCATCTGTGTCGCTTTAGCTAGTTAGCGTATCTCCCACAGCCGCCCGGATGCGGTGAAGCCCCGCAGTTTTACCTTCAGCTCTGGCATTCCAACGTGCACGAACGGCTTCAATCATGTCAAACACTCGGCAGCAGCAACAGCAGCAGTCTG
>NW_015557202.1:857136-860906 GCF_001515605.1 Sinocyclocheilus anshuiensis | reverse complement strand
TGGCGGTTCAGCGGGGTCCGTCCCCGGGACGAGCTCTGGAAGTACGAGTAGCAGTAGCGGCGGCGCCGGTGGAGCGAACAGCGGGAGCTGCGGCGCTCAGAACGGGAACAGCTCGGGTAACGGGGTGTCCTCGCGGACTTTGGGCACGGTTGCCGAGGGACAGAGCGCTCGACTAGGCTCGTCGAGTAGGAAAAGACCCTTGTACAACGGTCTGATCAATCCCTATGAGGACAAGAGTAATGATTTTGTATGGTAAGTAGATTCACCTTCTCTCACGAGGTTGCAGAGGGCTAAATCCACTTAATAGTTAAGTTTTAGTGTGCTTGTTTTGAACAATTTCCAACGTGCGGGTTTAATTGCAGGTTTATCTGGCAGATCCTGTGATTTTCTCCGCACTTAATCCTGTAATTCCTAGAATAAAGTTAATTGTCAACAAGGTGTTAAAGGGGTAATTCTCCCAAAAGTCCGTCATTATTTACTGACCATCATGTTGTTTTCAAACGTGTATGAACATTTTTCTGTGGACCACAAAAGGAGATATTAGACATAATGTTAGAGACTGATTCAACTTATTTGATCAACAATCCCACTGAAGTAAGAAAACAATACAAGTTGAACTTGTTTATCTTACACTTAAACTCATATACAATCTCAAAAGTCTCAAAAGTCAGCAGTCTTTTAAACCCCAATGTCTAATTCAAAACACCAGTCAAGTTTCAGCTTTTTGTTGATTTATTGTAAAAGGGAAGCAAGCTTTGCATGTGTCATCATTATTCTAACTGTTCTTTCTTTTTTTAACAGCCCTATATGTTTTGAGATGATAGAGGAAGCTCACATGACAAAGTGTGGCCACAGTTTCTGGTGAGAAGCACTTGTTCTCTAAACTGAGAGTTTAGCATGTGCATTTTCCAACCCACTTGCATACTCAAACAATCATGTCTTCATTTCTATCTAGTTATAAATGTATACGACAGAGTTTGGAGGACAGCAACAGATGCCCAAAATGTAATTATATCATTGATAATGTGGATCAACTCTACCCCAACTTCTTAGGTATGTGTATGCTAATATTATTCTAATAATGTGTTAATTACGTTTCAAATTTGATAACATCAAATTTGGATTGTTACCACCTACAATATGATTTTATGTCAGACATTTGGCTGATTTTTCAATCTTATGGATTGCTTAGCTGACATGATTCTCTAATGGTTTTCAGTCAATGAACTGATCCTAAAACAAAAACAAAGATCTGAAGAGAAGCGTCTGAAACGAGATCACCCTGTAAGTGCATCCAGCTTTCTGTTTGTATAATGAGTGGAAACTATTTAAACAAATTTGATAAACCGTTCCAGATAGTTTGTACCATATTAAATTATGTCTTATTGTTCATGTTTCATATGCTGTTTATAGAATGGAACCAAATGGCAGGTTTTTCAAGATGTCCTTGGTGCAGATCAAGAGAATATGGATTTAGCGAATGTCAACTACATATTAGAATACCTGTTGCAAAAAAAGAAACAACTGGAGGCGGTTGGTACACATCATCACATAACATTACTGTTGCCAGACCCAACACTTCCGGTTTCTTCAGGCACCCTGAGATCAGCTGCTTTATGTTAACATTTCATTCACATTGCGCTGAAAATGACCTAAAAGTGATGCCTAGGTTGTTGAAACACCCAAGCTTCGTAGAGATTGTAATTCTGTAGATTTCTGCTATTTTGTATGGATTAAAATAAACCAAATTTGACACATTATGATCACACAAACTAGGGGTCGACCGATATGTGTTTTTCAGGGCCGATACCGATTATTACAGATCAAGTAGACCGATAACCGATATTTTGAACCGATATATATGTCTGGTGTAAAAATGAAAATTAATGTCAAAATTAAGAATAACAAGGGCTCTGACAAAAACTGCCTTCCCTGGTGTTGGTTGAGTGTAGTACTCCCACAGTAAACTCTTTATTTTAAAGCGTTAAACTCTTTATTTTTGGCAAACAAAGGGTTTATTATTAAAATTAAAACATGGAAGAAATAGCGTATTGTGTGATTATTCTTTTAAACAAACGTTGTAATAATTGTTGTAACGACAGAAGCTGAAATCACCGCGAGCGTCGCACACTTTGTATGTGTAGAAAACAAAACCACGCGTCTGTGCCATTTACATACACAGACACACGCAGAACATGCTTGATTCATATTTAAACAGTATTTTTGCGGCTGAATATTCACATATACTAGTCCATATTGCGACTCTATAAGTGTAGGCTACTGACCTACTTTTGATTAATTCATCCAAACTTTGACAAATTCCATGACATTCCGCGTCATACAGTAAATCCCATTTATATGACTGGATTCCGCGATTCCGTCCGTGTTTTCTGCATCGCGGAAATAGTATTGACGTGTTTTGCAACTTCAGTGTAACGTTAGTGGATTGTGATTTATTGCAACTTAAGCAACGTCTGCTGCTGCCTTACCATTGAGAGACAACTGATGCGTGATCACTGAAGCAGCTCCAGTTAGCAAGCGCTTTAGGAATGAGAGTGAATTCCGCTTTGATTGGTCGGACTGGTGACTCCCAATTCAGATGAGCGGTGGGCGGAGACTGCTTTAGGCCACAGAGTGGTGAGTTCTGACAGAATTAAGAATTAAGAGTCCGTTTCAAAATTAAGTCATTTTATCGGCGAATCGATTTTGAAAATAACCGATACCAATAATCATAAAAATGCTTAATATCGGCGCCAATAATCGGCCAGGCCGATAATCGGTCGACCCCTAACACAAACCCTGAAGTTGTGACTGGTTTTTAATTCCAATTAATTTATTTGACCAAAAATAAGGCCAAATAAAACATAACCAACTATTTGACCACTTTTGCATGGCACAGACCTTGTGAAAGCATAGACAAATAAAAATCTTATAACCCTGATAAAATGTGTCTTTTTAAGTGGCATAAAAGTCAATCAAATCCAGTAATTGGTCAAATATGTTCAGTGTCAAATATTATGTGGTGAAATGGAAATATAAGCAGCAAATACACACACTGCACTCCTATGTAGTTTTGAGTTTAAAGGCCACATTTCTCAGACTTGATTATACATTTTAGTTATACTTGACCAATACATTAAAATACTGAATAAACTTATATATATATATATATATATATATATATATATAAATATATTTCACTATAAATCATAGGTGTCAATTTATAGTAACTTTCATTAACTTTAACAAGCATAATTTGATTATATAATGCTTAAAAGATCATTAGAGACAGAGACAAAGGCCTGTTGAAGAGCCTGGAAGTATGGTTAATTCTTGATGCCATGATCATTTTTCTTATAAAGAGGGAACAAAATCCCCTGCTATGACTCATAAAGACCAATTGCTTTTCTCTTGCTGATCCATCAATGATCTCTGTCTACAGGAATCACAAGCTGCTCAGCGCCAGATATTAATGGAGTTTCTGAAAGAAGCCAGAAGAAATAAAAGAGAGGTTAAGCCTCCACATCTATTTTTAAAATGTTGAATAATGCACTGTTGACAGCAATGAGGTCTTTAATTTAAAGTTTCCCTGTCTGTACTTCAACAGCAACTGGAGCAGTTACAAAAAGAACTGAATTTTTTGGAGGAGGATATCAAACGAGTTGAGGTCAGTTTAATATGGTGATCCAGAATTTGTTTGTGGTCTAGCATAGAGATATTATGTACTTGTAATATGTTTATATATATATATATATATATATGTATATGTA
>NW_015557202.1:842558-857118 GCF_001515605.1 Sinocyclocheilus anshuiensis | reverse complement strand
TGTTTATATATATATATATATATGTATATGTATATGTATATGTATATGTATATATGTGACGCTGGACCACAAAAACAGTCTTAAGTCGCTTGAGAATATTTTTAGCAATAGCCAAAAAAACATTGTATGGGTCAAAATTATCGATTTTTCTTTCATGCCAAAAATCATTAGGATATTAAGTAAAGATCATGTTCCATGAAGATATTTTGTAAATTTTCTACCGTAAATATATCAAAACTTAATTTTTGATTAGTAATATGCATTACTAAGAACTTCATTTGGACAACTTTAAAGGCGAATTTCTCAGTATTTAGATTTTTTTGCACCCTCAGATTTCAGAGTTTCAAATAGTTGTATCTTGACCAAATACTGACCTATCCTAACAAACCATACATCAATGGAAAGCTTATTTATTCAGCTTTCAGATGCTGTATAAATCTCAATTTCAAAAATTTCACCCTTGTGACTGGTTTTGTGGTCCAGGGTCACAAATACAGTTTTACATTAGCATTCAAAAGTTTGGGGCTGGTGAGATTTTTAAAAATGTTTTTAAAAGACGTCTCATGCTCACTAAGGCTGTGTTTATTTGATGAAAAGTACAGTAAAAACAGGAATATTATAAAATATTATTACAGTTTAAAGTTACTGTTTTCTATTTGTATTTTAAAATTTAATTTATTCCTGTGATGGCAAAGCCATTACTCCAGGTATCAGTGTCACATGATCCTTCAGAAATTATTCTAATATGCTCTTTTGGTGCTCAAAAAAAAATACAATTATCACTCTTGAAAACCGTTGTGCTGCTGCTTATTATTTGTAGTTTCTTTTATTTTATTTAGTTTTATAATGTTTTATAACGTTTGTATAATGTTATACATTTCTTTAATGTCGATTTCAATCAATTTAATGTTTTTGCTAAATAAAAGTGTTACTGACCTCAGACTAGGGCTGGACAATAATTCGATATCAATATATATCGCGATAGAATTTTTTTCAATAACGGTGATATGATTTTTAAACCCATTTCCGATATTTCGATATACATTAGCATTTGTCACTGAATGACGTTCAAGGCGCAGCCGTCAGAAAGAGCAGAACAGAATTAGGTACTTGCGTGATGACGTACATCACAGACACACAGCCAGCGCTCAGCAGTAGTTGGTTAAGCTCTGGCGCGGCAAGTTTTAGCTACAAGATGAGTACCCCCGACCGTAATACAGATGTGACTGAACGAGCTTCCACAAGTAGGGAGAAAGCTCTATCAAAAGAACTTCCCCAGTGTAAGCCAACTGGCACAACATTACTTGTGCATTCAGGCCACAAGCTCCCCCTCTGAGAGGGTTTTTAGTACAGGTGGCAACATTGTCACATGTAAAAGGGCATCCCTGAAGCCAGATAATGTAGACCAGCTTGTATTTCTTGCCAGAAACCTCTAGAGCCTGTCATAGGGTGTTATCAACATTCAACAATGTTCCTGCCAGAGCAATATGTTTTTGTTGTTGCTCACTTTTTTTATTTTATTTTATTTTTATTTGCTCACTTCTTTATCCAGGCTGAAGCAGTTTGTTGGTTGTTTCAATCTATAAGAATAATCAGCCTGTTATAGTTTAAATGAAAATATATTATTGTTAATAAGGTGAGTCTGAGAGTTTTATTTATTTGATAGTTTGTTTATTTCACATTTCTTGTTTGTGAAGGCTAAATACAAATAAAAAGTGAACATTCATTTATTTGTACCGTTTTTATTTCTAAAATATTACATAGTTTTATAGGAGGAGGTATTATATACTTGGCAAATACATTTTTCAGACGTTTGTAGGTACAGACATCCATTGTGACTTTTTTTAAATGTTCATATCGATATCGGAATTATATCGTATCGACCGAAATTAAGAAATATATCGTGATATAAATTTTGGCCATATCGTCCAGCCCTACCTCAGACTTTTGAAAAGTAGTGTACATCTGACACATATGATTTTTATTTTATTTTAGGAAATGAGTGGTATGTACACAGTGAGTGAAATGGACCCCAATTTAGACAGTACTGTACCCCAGTTTGAAGCTCCTTCTCCTGCACCCAGGTAAGATCAACTATGCAGGTATATGCAATATTTCACATAAATAAATTAATGGCAAAAAAAGAAGAAGAGAAAAAGTCTAAAATCATATACATGTGATGACAATCTAATTATTGACAATTATGCTATATTCTTTCCATTTAATAAATAATATCTTGTTTCTGTCTCCAGCAGTAGCATAATAGACCCCACAGAATACATGCAACACCCTTTTGGTGGAAGCTCACAGGTAAATTATTATTTTTATTTTTTCGTGAATTGTTTTCTTTGCTGTTATGGCTGGTTTATATCCATTTGAGTAATGCTGATATTCACTGTTTATTGTTGTTTTTACTTTTAGAGTAAAAGACAAACTTGGTACAACAGCACTCTGGCGTCACGACGAAAGAGATTGACGGCACACTTTGAGGATCTGGAACAGTGTTATTTCTCCAATAGGATGTCTCGGATAACGGGTTGGTTGATTCAAAGCAATATATATTGTGTATCTATTCATAAAAAGTATTAGTATATTTGTTTATACAAGTCTTTAAAAATCTGTTATATTCAACACAGTTGCTTTTCTTGTTAATAGATGACAGCAGGACTGTTAACCAACTGGATGATTTCATGGAGTGTCTATCAAAATTTACACGTTACAACTCTGTGAGGCCTCTGGCCACCCTATCTTATGCTAGTGACCTCTATAATGGCTCCAGTATTGTGTCCAGGTAAGGTTGCAAAAATTGAAGTTCAGACCACACTTTAGTCTTTGTTCAGTTCCATTCTTGAAGTAACCAGCAGAGGGTAGTATTGTAGTACTGAATAACATCACAGATATTGACTGTGCTAATTTTGAGTACCATCTATTTTAAAAAAGCTGGAATTGTGGCCAGCTTATAATATATATAATTGCTCATGATTCTCATCCCTGTTCCATAAAGTATCATCAGTTACAACAAAATGTCCGAATGTGTATCTTTAACTGTGCATTCTCGTTAATAAGTCAGTAATTACACAGATTCATTCTGATAAAACTTGAGTAAATCATAAGACATTAACAGTAATATTTTCAGAAATGTATCTACAGGTCTAGCTGTATGCTTGTTGCGGGGGTTTGATGACAAGATGCCTTTTTTATTATAGTAGTGATCAAAACTTTGGGGTGTGTAAGATATTTTATTTTATTTATTTTGGTTGAAAGAAATTAATACTTTAGCAAGGGTGCATTATATTCCTATTTGATCAAAAATGACAGTAAAGACATTTATAAAGTTATTAAAGATTTATATTTAAAATAAATGCTGTTTTTAACTTTCTATTCATCAAAGAATCCTGAAAAAATGTTTCCAAAAAAATATTAAGCAGCACTGATTTCATCTTATTCAGGATTTCAGCATATTTTAAATTATTTCTAAAAGATCATGTGATACGGAAGACTGGAGTAATGACTGAAATTTCAGCTTTGCCATTACAGGAAAAAAAAAACACATTTTAACATATGTTCAAACAGAAATAATATTTCACAGTACTACTGTTTTTACTGTATTTTTGATCAAATAAATGCAGCCTTGGTGAGCAGAAGAGACTTTTCAAAAACATAAAAAAATCCTCAATTTTGAACAGTAGAGTATATTTTATTGGATGCTTAGTCTTTTTCTTTTATCACATTAGGTTCGGACTGTAAGCTCAGCTAGGTTTAAACCATTTTTTTTATAGATTCAACAGTGCAGGAAACATGATCTGAATGTTTTAGAATGGTGTTTCTTCCGCATCAGTGAAAAATGGCAGACAGTTAACGAATCCAAACGCCATGAAAATCATTTGGTTCAGTTCTCAATTCCCAAGCCTATTATTGGGTTTACGAATATAATCATTGGCTCAAAAACCAACCATTATTTCGATGTTTTATGTAATGTTCAGATATATTACACCAATCCTCAACCAGCCAAAGAACCTCGCTCGGCTAGTATAAAAAAAGTGCTTATTTCATCACACCATCATTTTTCAGACATACTTATATCTGATCACCTAAGCCTCTGAGAGGCTGTTTGGATGCATTACAGCTCTTGTCTCTTTCAGTGTCTGTGTTTGAGTGGAAGTAGAGCAGATAATGAGCATGCACACTCAGGAGTACTCACTGTGCTAACACTTGTTCTGTCTCCTCTCTTTCCCCTCTTTTGCAGCATTGAGTTTGACCGCGACTGTGATTACTTTGCCATTGCTGGTGTCACTAAGAAAATTAAAGTGTTTGAGTACGGCACTGTGATCCAGGATGCTGTGGACATTCATTATCCTGTCAACGAGATGACATGCAACTCTAAAATTAGGTATAAAGAGTGTCGGAAATCAGGGGTTGGCCTGAATGTTCTTGGTGGATTTTGCAGCAGTACAATAGAATGTCACATTTTCTTCTGTCTTGTCTTTTTCCAGCTGTATCAGCTGGAGTAGCTACCACAAAAATCTGTTAGCGAGCAGCGACTATGAGGGGACTGTCATTCTTTGGGATGGGTTCACGGGACAGAGGTCAAAGGTCTACCAGGTAACCTTCTGTGTCAGACAGTGCCAAATGACATTCAATACTCTTATACCCCTTTCAGTAGGAGAGCAGTTTTTAAAATGTTCCTTCTTAACTCACAAACTACTACCGATCCACTTGGTATCTTTTGTTATAATATTTAAAATACAAAAAAAAGATATATTTTGTAACATTATAAGTGTTTTTACTGTCACTTTTAATCAATTTAATGCGTTCTTGCTCAATAAAAGTATTAACTTGTTTGTAGAAAATGCTGTACATTGTGTACAAAAAATCTAAAGTTTAATTTACTAAATTAAATATTTGAAAAACAGACTTGGGTTAAGTTTGAATTCAATATGTACGTTTGTGTATACATTGCAGTTCCTTTAGACTTAATCTAAGTTGGATTCTGACTTGCAAAACTCATTTCCACAGGAGCATGAAAAGCGGTGTTGGAGTGTTGATTTCAACCTTATGGATCCCAAGCTGTTGGCATCAGGATCGGATGACGCAAAAGGTATTTCTGCAACTGAAATGTTCCGATCAAGTTATTTGATTTTAGATTCTTACAGAGATATTCTTCTATAAATACTTAAGAATGAATTCTATTTTTCCCCAGTCAAGTTGTGGTCCACCAACCTGGACAATTCAGTAGCCAGCATTGAAGCGAAGGCCAATGTATGCTGTGTCAAGTTCAGTCCATCCTCTCGATATCACCTCGCCTTTGGTTGTGCAGGTGCATAATTTATTTGAATCGATCTATTAAAAGTTTTACTTCCCGCTAAAATCGTAAAACTTTTCAATTCATTCTAAATCTTTTCCAGACCACTGTGTGCACTACTATGACCTGAGAAACACTAAGCAGCCCATCATGGTTTTCAAAGGGCACAGGAAAGCAGTGTCATATGCCAAATTTGTTAACGGAGAAGAGATTGTGTCTGCGTATGTATACACTGAAATTTCTTGTGCTTTTTATCCTGTATCAATGGAAAATGTCTTATTATGTCTCGAGTGTAAAAGTCAGTGGAAAGAAGTTAATGTGTAATCATTTGTTTAATAGGGATAAAACAGTTTCTTATGGTACCATTTTTAATGCTGTATTGCAGTATCACGTTACTTAACCTAAACAAAACATCAGCTATTGGAACGGTATAAGCATACTGTGTTACAAAAAAATTGGTTATCATATCATCCTTGAACTTCCTTAAATTTGCATCCCTATTCAAATAGAACTGCACCATTAGAAATCTGAACAACTCAAGTTGAAAACCAAACATCTGAGTTCAATTGTAACATCCCTTCCAGATCAACAGACAGCCAGCTGAAACTCTGGAATGTGAACAAGCCACATTGTTTGCGCTCCTTTAAAGGCCACATCAACGAGAAGAACTTTGTGGGTTTGGCATCTAATGGAGACTATGTAGCATGTGGTGAGTGGCACTACGCAAAATTGGTTAAAAGGTTTGCTTTTGGCACAAAAACTATTTCAGTCTGGTAATAATGCTGTTTGATTAAACTTCCTCATTTAAATCAATGAAGGGTTTATTATTAAGTAAAAAGGGAAATAAAACGAACTTTTGCATTGTAATAAATGTTTATCTGGTTAAAACATATATACTAAAACTCCTCAATAACGCTCTCCCTTTATACCCCACAGGAAGTGAAAACAACTCGCTGTACTTGTACTACAAGGGGCTCTCCAAGACGCTATTAACTTTCAAGTTTGACACTGTGAAGAGTGTCCTGGACAAGGACAAGAAAGAGGATGACACCAATGAGTTTGTCAGTGCAGTGTGCTGGCGAGCTCTACCTGATGGGGTATGATTCAGTTTTATCTCACTCACATTTGACATGATAAATCACTCTTCTAAAACCAGCAGTAGGACAAGAAGGGCCATGGGGGCACATGGGGACAGTCGAACTGAACTCCTTGGTACATTAACGACAAGTAATGGCAGGGAAGCAAAGGACAGTGGGTTGGGAGAAGGTTGGTGTGCATCCGCTTTCAGAAATGCATGCTTATTAAACCCACACCCCTCTGCTTCACTGTCTAAAATAGTGTGGTTTGCAGGAAAAGGCATTGCTATAAAGTCATCTTTCCTCCCGTGGCTAATTTGCTGTGCACAGTGCTGTGTTTATTAACCAAGCTGATTTTTGCTTTCCTCTTTAAAAGGAGGATCCGAACAGGGCTGTCACAATCCTGACATTTTGTAATTTTATTTAACTGTTTTGTTCATGTTCATTGTTTAAAAAATTTGTAAGGATTCGTAAGAATTTAACCAGAGCACAATATGAATTACAGTATTTTAAATATTAAAATATTTACTAAACTTTTAAGAATTTCTTTTTAGGGTGCTTTAGTTTTTGAAACAGTTTGACCAGAACACAGTCAAACTGAATGATATATTATAGTAATAGATTTTTTATTATTATTATCATAGAATATGAGAATGTTGTTATTATGTGGCAGTAATATATTTCTATCCTAAAATCTTACTCGAGTAAGCAGACTGTGAGCCTTCATTTTGCATAATGGATGACCTTTCAGTTTCTGCCGTTTCTGTGTATTTTTAATAGTTTATTTATTTAGTTTCTCCATATATTCCTCTTTGTGTAAGTGGGGGCAATTTTTTTATTTTTTTTTGTCCCACTTAACTTTGTAAGACGTGTCCGTAATGGGCCAAAATATTTCCCATTATGTGAATGCTAAAATTAAAGGGTTGGTTCACTCAAAAATGAAAATTCTGTCATTAATAACTCGTAAGACCTTTGTTCATCTTCTGTACACAAATTAAGATATTTTTGATGAAATCCAATAGCTTTCTGACCCTGCATAGTTGGCAACCCAACTGGCACATTCAAAGCCCAGAAATGTAGAACATCGTTAAAATAGCCCATGTGACATCAGTGGTTCAACCGTAATTTTATGAAGCTACGAGAATACTTTTTGTGTGCAAAGAAAACAAAAATAACTTTATTCAACAATTTCTTCTTGTTTATGGGTTTGGAACGACATGAGGGTAAGTAATCACAGAATTTTCATTTTTGGGTGAACTAACCCTTTAAGTAAAACCAAAACACTATGCGTTCCAGTGTTATTTCAGTATTATTATAAAGTATTACAGTATTCATTAAGATTTTCAATGTTCATTTTTGTTTTAGTTTAAGTTTTTATGGACTTTTGTAATTTGTATTAGTTTTTGTTTTAAAATATTTCTATTTAGATTTTTCATTTTTGGTTTTAGCAATTTTAGTACTTCAACTTAAACTGCTTCTGTTGGTTGCCAAGACAACATTTCTAATTTAAGTTTTAAACTGCTATTATTTAAAGGGATAGTTCACCCAAAAATGAAAATTACCCCATGATTTACTCACCCTCAAGCCATCCTAGGTGTATATGACATTCTTCTTTCAGACAAATACAATCAGAGTTATATTAAATAATGTCCAGGCTAATCCATGCCTTATAATGGGAGTGGATGGTAGCCCAAGTCCAAAAAATTGCACCCATCCATTATAAAAGAAGTCCACACGGCTCCGGGGGGTTAATAAAGGCTTTCTGAAGTGAAGCGATGCGTTTGTGTAAGAAAAATATCCATATTTACAACTTTATAAACCTTAATCTCTTGCTTCTGCTAACTGTCGTGAGATGGTCCTCACTGCAGAACATAAGTCCAGGGGGCGTGGTTGGATGCAGATCCAACTCCTCCCACCTTACATATACCTAAACCTACCCGTCTCCACCCCCTAATCCCTAAACCCACCCATCTCCACTCCTAAACCTACCAATCTCCACCCGTAGATGTGGATCCAACCACGCCCTCTGGATCTTGTGTTCCACAGTGAGGGGCTACTGACTGTCATAAGCGCATTCATGAGAGTGGTGTCCAGTGGATGGCGTAGGACGTAGGTGTAGCGTAAGCTCCGGTGAAAATATGCTAGTCTCACGAGAAAAAAGTTTTGTTTACAGCAAAGGAAAACCAGTGTTCTCTTGGCTTATTTTGAAATCCTCAGACATTTTTCTTTATAAATCCTCGTTTTGTACTACTAATTCGTGACCGGTGTTTTGTTTTGCTCTCTCCTCTGCACTTCCACATTCGTCACTTCCACGTTCGTCACCGCGTTTGCCTACGTGCTACGTCATCCGCTGGACGCCACTCTCTCATAGGACAGTTAGCGGAAGCTAGAGATTAAGGTTTATGAAGTTGTAAATATGGATATTTTTCTTACACAAACGCATTGCTTCGCTTCAGAAAGCCTTTATTAACCCCCCGGAACTGTGTGCAGTTTTTTGGACTTCAAATTTTGGGCTACCATCCACTCCCATTATAAAGCATTGATTAGCCTGGACATTATTTAATATAACTCCAATTGTATTCATCTGAAAGAAGAATCTCATATACACCTAGGATGGCTTGAAGGTGAGTAAATCATGGGGTAATTTTCATTTTTGGGTGAACTATCCCTTTAAGCTTTATTTCAGTTACGTAATAACAATTATTTTATACTTTTAGTTCATATTTCTATTTTCACTTAAAACATTCTTATTTAAAATGCAGTATGGTGTTAGAATTGAAAATGCACAATAATTATGGTTCCCCAAAGAGTTAATATTTAATAAAAGTAATTGTGATCATTACTTTTTGCCCCTAATCATCTCAGAAATATTAGAAAATGAAACACGTGGATTCATGTTTTGCCTGCTTTATTAGCTGAGACCCCAACATAAACATTACCTCTGCTTCCAGATCCCTTGTGTATTATGTACCTTTTATACTTGACATTTTCAGAGAAAAAAATTGACAATAATTGTGTGCAAAACCAATGTGCTGACCAGGCTGGATTTCTGCTTAGTGTCTTGGTCTTAATTAATTGTCTTTCTCATCCTTACATAAATTACGTAGAAATAAAATGTCAAGGCCTTTTTGTGAAGGTATAACAGTAATGAAACGCATTACTGTTTTTGAGTCTGCAATGACCTGGGAGGTTTAGGCCAAACATCCCAGACAGCCGAATAGACTGTCAAACTAAATATTGTATTGGACATTCTATCAGTGCTCTGAAATGCCCTCATTTCTCTGTTTTGATTCTCAGGAGTCAAATGTGTTGATTGCAGCCAACAGTCAAGGAACAATCAAGGTGAGTTGGGCTGTAAAACAATAAATAGCCACACAAAGGTCAATGTTTATTACAGAGAGCTTTTTTTATTACTAAAAGCAGGAGGATCTGTCCCCCTGTAGTCACATTCACTCAGCTGTTCAATATTTCATTTCTCAAAACCCAAAATTGAATCGCACTACAAAAGCTTTTCTTTCTCATTTCTAAAGGTACTTGAACTGGTCTGAAGGTCTACTCGTATCTGTCATCAGAACCTACTAAAGTTGCTTCACTGCTGTTGCTTCACTGATTGGTTGGTTGATGGAAGAGTGCTGAAGCTAGGCGGAACTGAAGCAAACATTTCCAAGGAGACAACCAGCAGAACTGGTTTTTATCAGCATTATATTTGTAAAAGACTCGATCATTCTGCATCGTCATACTATCGCTGTATGTGAAATGTTGAGATGAGGACCTGTTTGTGCAGACAGGGAGATGGGCGCGAATGCCTCTTTTTGAATAAAGTTGTTCAATAAAGGAATTAATAAGTTATTGGTGAATAACTGAACATCTTTAAACGTGGAGGGGAAGACAAAATGCTCAAACGAAATTTGTTTTAAACCTTTACTAGAGATAATTCGAGCCAGAACAAGAGCTACGAGACATTTAAGGCCAAAGCACAAGACCATAACACAATTAAATACTTTTAGTTCTATAAATTAGCTGTCTTTGATTTCTTTTAGCCAGTTGTATCCATTTACTTGTTCATTTTGTTTTTTGATACACTGTGTCTGTTTATCCGTAAGATATGTGTAAGCTTTGGCATATTCTGATGGTCTCTCCAAATTAAATTACAGGACCTTTTTAGCTTTTCTGTTGGTTAAGTGGACATGCTTATATCAGGGGTATTTTTAAGTATACAAGATGTACGCTTAATTTGGTATTTACCACATTTTGAAATGATTTAATTGTAAATCCCATGAAGTCCTATACTCATCAGACAACCTTTGCATGAGATTCTTCTCAGTTTTTCCAAGATCTGATATTTTCAGCGATTCAGTGACTTTCAGTTATTCCTGACAGAAGTGCTTTTAGGTTGAATTTGCAGGCATTGACAGTTCACTATAAAGTCCAGGGCTCTTTTATGTGGTCACACATTTTTAAAAACGGACTAAATTATAACTCATCAAAGGTTTAATGACACTATGTATACTTCATTGGGATTATTTAACATCACCTGTAACATTGCTGCTCTTTCCTCTTTGAGTTCTTGTACAAGTGTTATTTATTTGAATAATTTATAGAAATTGTGTGAACATTTGGCCCATAGTAGGCTTTAGGTTTCAAGCTTTATTCGTAAGTCCTCTGTTGCATCACAGTAGTTCTGTTTATTTACTCCTTTTAACACATTAATTTGAATGAATAAATGATTGTTTTTTTCCTTTGGGTATATACTGTGTTCATCTTTCTGACTGAAATGGATTTTAAAAAATGTCTTTCTCTTTAGTGTATATTGGTGTAAATGATTAAAATATTTTTTTCTTTTTTCACATTTTATCTCATTCTACGTTCTGTGCATCAGAATGTATTTAGTGTAATACAAGAAGGTTCAATACAAAAGTTTTTTTATCAGGTTAATTTTACTGCTTTTAATGCCCCACTGTCTCATGTTTTACAATAGTGTCCTGACTATATAATTTTAACAGTGACAATATTAGAAGATCTCTGCATTTTAAGTTATTATAATTTTGGGTTGCATATTCAGTACATTTTACATCCCTTTCATGTCCTAAAATATTGAATAAAGTATGAAACTCAAAAATTTGTAAAGATGGAAATCATATTTGTTTTTCTTTCGTTGCAATAGTGCAATTACAACAAGCATATTTTTTTTTGGCCATTTATTAACAATTGATTATTTATAAGAAATATTCCAGAATTTACTTTATTATTTTTTCTTTCTCAAAGCAAAATGTCTCAATAAATATTCCAGGTTTTACTTTCTTTCCTGGAGCATTTCAGTCCTTGGTAGTGCAGCTAAAGCAAACAATCAGCTACGGGTGGCAAGACACTTGTCAAAAGATCTCCGGAATAAAGTTGTGGACAGGCACAAGTCAGGAGATAGATACAAAAAAAATTCAAAGGCTTTATCAATGTCTAGAACAGAGCTGTCCAAACTCAGTCCTGGAGGGCCGGTGTCCTGCAGAGTTTAGCTCCAACCCTAATTAAATACACCTGAAGCAGCTAATCAAGCTCTTACTAGGCATAGACACTTCCAGTCAGGTGTGTTGAGGCAAATTGGAGCTAAACTCTGCAGGACACCGGCCCTCCAGGACCGAGTTTGGACAGCCCTGGTCTAGAAGCACAGTGAAGTCTATTATTAAGAAGTGGAAGGTATGTAATACAACACAGACGCTCCCTGGATCAGGACGACATTCCTAACCAGATGAAAGAGCGAGGAGGAAACTGGTCAGAGAGGCTACCAAAAGAGGCCTACAGCAAAGATTCTGAGGCAGATGAGACTAACATTTAATTATTTCACCTCCACACCAAACGATATGTCTGGTGGAAATCCAATACAGCTCACCATCCAAATAACGGCAATCCTACAATAGAGCATGGAGGTGGTGATATCCTGTTATGGGGTGTTTCTCTGCAGCAGGGACTGGAGCACTTGTCAGGATAGAAGGAAAAATGAATGGGGCAAAATACTGTCAAATTCTTGGAAAATCTGCTGCCCTCTGCCAGAAAGTTGTCAATGGGAAGAAGGTTTACCTTCCAACATGTCAATGACCCAAAGCACACTGCAAAACTGACCACACAGTGGTTAAAGAAGAAAAAGTCCAGACTTAAACACCACTGAAAGTCTGTGGAATGACTTGAAGACTGCAGTCCACAAATGGTCACCATCAAATTTAACTGAACTTGAACAGTTCTGCAAAGAATAGTGGGCAAATATTGCAAAGTGTAGATGTGAAAAGTTAGTAGAGACAGAGACAAATCCCAACAGACTAAAGGCTGTTATTAAAGCAAAAGGTGGTTCAACAAAATACTGACACAAGGGGGTGATCCTTTTTACAACTCAGTGATTTTGTTTTTTTATTATTATTTTTTTCTTTCTGACATGTTGGTGTTATATCTTTCACTTGGATGTTGTAAGTTGCACTGTGTAAATACAGCTGGATAACACAAAAACTGTGTCTGTCTTTATGTCAGGCTGCAAAGCAACAAAATATGATTATTTTAAAGGGTGGCTATTTTTTCTATACCCACCGTATGTCCCCAATATCACTTTCCATCCTCTAAGGATTTTATAAGATTCTTATAAGAAAAAAGTTGGAAATGAGGTCATTTTAGAGGGAAAGCAACAGCACAAACATGAGGAAGTATTAGTAATATGTTCTAAATCCTGTGATGGTTTGTCATGGTTTGTTTGTCTCACTTTGAAACATTCTATCCTGTCTGATACAAATTAGACAGATATCAGCATGATAATGTCCAAATATTAAAAGGTGTTCAGAAAAAAAATATCTTCATGTAAGCAAACTCTCAATCCCTCACTGAGCAGTGACTAACTCTTCATTTCCATCCTGTTCAGTTTTAGGTTTGTTCGTCTGTTTATGGAGCCTGAACCATAACTTGAGTATGGTATACCATTTTATAGAAATACTGTCTTACGTTACAAGCATATTTATTTTAAGTGAAGTTAATAGTTCGGAAAGTACTGCATAACAGGAATGACCTATTTCTTCTATTCTGACAAAGTGGCTAGAAGGAAACTAACTAGCTTGCTAGAAGCCATGCGATAAAACAGTGTGGGGCGCAAACAAATTTAGCCTGACACCCTGATAACGGCATCCCTACTGTCAGGCATACAGGCAGCAGCATCATGCTGCTTGAAAATAAAAAATCATGCTGCTTTTGTCACCCAGAGATCTACAAAAGTTCACTTATAGTACACTATAAAAATAAATATATATATTAAAAATTATTATATATTTATTAAATTGATGAAATTTATATATTTCATTATAAAATGTCATGTTTAATTCAGTGTGTTATTTGCCATTGTATGTGAAATTTACTAACAATTTTAGAGTGATTTTTTTTTCTCAGTGTCTGTGTTTTCAGGTTAATGACCTAAAGCATAAAGGAGGAAACAAAGAAGATGAGAAAAGAAAGTTAGTATTCAGTAATGGCCCAGAGCCCAGACTTGAGTCCAGCTGAAAATAGGTATTACCTGAAAATTATTATGTACCGGCACTCTCTAACTAATTTGGCAGCTGAAGCAAATGTGCTTTGATGAATGTGCCACATACCCATGTCTAAAACACACCCTAGCCTAGAAGACTTCTGGCTTTAACAGTTGCTAACTGACTATGCACAAGTAGAAACTCGTTTTATAAATGAGAATTTAATTCATTCTTGGATTTTTTTTTTTTTATTATTCATAAATGTGTTAGAGTTCAAGGGAAAATAAATTATTTAATACATTTCATTAAAATCTCAGATAACACAGATAAAAATAGGATAAGATTTAAAAATAAGATATCAAGTCAGATTATGAAATATTAAGTGACAGTGACATTAAATAAGACATCAAGTCAGATTATGAAATATTAAGTGACAGTGACATTAAGTCACAGAACACAAATTGTGAGATATAATGTCAGATTATAAAGTCATATTTTGAGATAAATTCAGATTGAGATAGAAGGGCGGTTTGTGGCATTGTCACATTTTAGATATAAAATCTAATTTTGAGAAATACAATGAGAATGCGACATACCCTTACGAAAAATAAGTTTATTCAAGTGTGCTATTAGTATACTTCTTTTAAACTAAAAAATAGGAAAGTATACTTTCAGTCTACTTTTTATGTACT
>NW_015557202.1:835275-840459 GCF_001515605.1 Sinocyclocheilus anshuiensis | reverse complement strand
TTGTTTTTTTATTATTATTTTTTTCTTTCTGACATGTTGGTGTTATATCTTTCACTTGGATGTTGTAAGTTGCACTGTGTAAATACAGCTGGATAACACAAAAACTGTGTCTGTCTTTATTTCAGGCTGCAAAGCAACAAAATATGATTATTTTAAAGGGTGGCTATTTTTTTCTATACCCACCGTATGTCCCCAATATCACTTTCCATCCTCTAAGGATTTTATAAGATTCTTATAAGAAAAAAGTTGGAAATGAGGTCATTTTAGAGGGAAAGCAACAGCACAAACATGAGGAAGTATTAGTAATATGTTCTAAATCCTGTGATGGTTTGTCATGGTTTGTTTGTCTCACTTTGAAACATTCTATCCTGTCTGATACAAATTAGACAGATATCAGCATGATAATGTCCAAATATTAAAAGGTGTTCAGAAAAAAAATATCTTCATGTAAGCAAACTCTCAATCCCTCACTGAGCAGTGACTAACTCTTCATTTCCATCCTGTTCAGTTTTAGGTTTGTTCGTCTGTTTATGGAGCCTGAACCATAACTTGAGTATGGTATACCGTTTTATAGAAATACTGTCTTACGTTACAAGCATATTTATTTTAAGTGAAGTTAATAGTTCGGAAAGTACTGCATAACAGGAATGACCTATTTCTTCTATTCTGACAAAGTGGCTAGAAGGAAACTAACTAGCTTGCTAGAAGCCATGCGATAAAACAGTGTGGGGCGCAAACAAATTTAGCCTGACACCCTGATAACGGCATCCCTACTGTCAGGCATACAGGCAGCAGCATCATGCTGCTTGAAAATAAAAAATCATGCTGCTTTTGTCACCCAGAGATCTACAAAAGTTCACTTATAGTACACTATAAAAATAAATATATATATTAAAAATTATTATATATTTATTAAATTGATTAAATTTATATATTTCATTATAAAATGTCATGTTTAATTCAGTGTGTTATTTGCCATTGTATGTGAAATTTACTAACAATTTTAGAGTGATTTTTTTTTCTCAGTGTCTGTGTTTTCAGGTTAATGACCTAAAGCATAAAGGAGGAAACAAAGAAGATGAGAAAAGAAAGTTAGTATTCAGTAATGGCCCAGAGCCCAGACTTGAGTCCAGCTGAAAATAGGTATTACCTGAAAATTATTATGTACCGGCACTCTCTAACTAATTTGGCAGCTGAAGCAAATGTGCTTTGATGAATGTGCCACATACCCATGTCTAAAACACACCCTAGCCTAGAAGACTTCTGGCTTTAACAGTTGCTAACTGACTATGCACAAGTAGAAACTCGTTTTATAAATGAGAATTTAATTCATTCTTGGATTTTTTTTTTTTATTATTCATAAATGTGTTAGAGTTCAAGGGAGAATAAATTATTTAATACATTTCATTAAAATCTCAGATAACACAGATAAAAATAGGATAAGATTTAAAAATAAGATATCAAGTCAGATTATGAAATATTAAGTGACAGTGACATTAAATAAGACATCAAGTCAGATTATGAAATATTAAGTGACAGTGACATTAAGTCACAGAACACAAATTGTGAGATATAATGTCAGATTATAAAGTCATATTTTGAGATAAATTCAGATTGAGATAGAAGGGCGGTTTGTGGCATTGTCACATTTTAGATATAAAATCTAATTTTGAGAAATACAATGAGAATGCGACATACCCTTACGAAAAATAAGTTTATTCAAGTGTGCTATTAGTATACTTCTTTTAAACTAAAAAATAGGAAAGTATACTTTCAGTCTACTTTTTATGTACTTCTCAGAAATGTTTTATGTACTTCTCAGAAATATACTTAAAATGACATTTAAGTATACCTGACTTATACTTTTTTTACTAAATCACTAAATTTATTTGAGCTATAGCCTGCTTGTGCTCCGAGAATGTTTTCATTGTTATACGGTAGGGGGCGCTATTACACATCTTCTGTACAGAATTTCCAAAACACGGAAACAGCGAAGAAGAAACCGAAAAACAACAGATGCTTTCACAAGTAATCTAACATGATCATCAGACATAAAACAGCAACAAAATTGTGTAACGTTGTGGAATAAAATGTTGACCCATGAAGAGGTAATAATGACTGTCAAGCTTTTGGACTCCATCTACGTTTTGATTATCATTCTGAATCCAATTCATAGTCTTTTTTTTTTTTTTTTTAGCTCTTTGTTTAAAATGTTGTTTCTTTATTTCTTTATTTTTTATTTATGAAACTTACACACATTCAAATGTTTATAAAAAAGAATGCATGAAGCTAGAATAAAATGTTTTTGTTTACAAGCAGGTATCCTGTTCTTTCTTTTTATGTTTTGTGTGTTCAGATATTCATATAACAAAATATATACACATTATTAAATAGGGACATAGTAGTATACTTAAAGTATGATGTAAAGTTCACTTAAAGAATGCTTACAGTATAAAACTATATAGTATAGTTATAAAACTAAATGTATACTTGCAGTATAAAACTACTAAACTATTAGTTTACTGAGACTATACTTCAAAGTGTACTAAAAATCTAATTAGTATCTAATTAGTAAACTATCAGTATACCTTTAAAATGCACCTGTTGCATGCATTAGCCCGAGTCTGGTTCCTCACTAAAGCAAAGCAGTGGATGGTAGACCCTTTGATAAAATCTAGTTTGATGCTGGATTTAGTTTTATTCCGGCCAGCTCATTCCCTGACATGTATGGGTGCAAAAATCCTAGTATAATGATACGGACTTCAGACTGTAAAAAGAGGCGACATTTTGATGAAGCGTTAAACCGCCCTTTTTTAAAAAGGAGTGTCCTTAAGATGAGGCATTAAACTGGCCTCCTGACATTCTGTTGTCATTAGTTCCCCACCTTAATCATGAATTTGACCTCATTGTTTAAGATGGTAGTTCATCCTGACAGCCGTATTGAGTTTGTCAGTATGTGCTACCCCGTTATTTTAGCAGCTTTATTAAGATACCGACAGCGAGTGTGTCTGTTGCGTGCAGTAGACAGTGTATGGTTCCTCACTAAAGCTAAGCAGGCCAGAGCCTGGTCAATACACTGGTGGGAGACCTTTTGTGAAAATGTAGCTTGCTGCTGGAGCTAGTTTTAGTCTGGCCAGCAGGGGGGTTCTCATTCCCTGGCTTGTATGGGTGCAAAAGTCTTAGTATAACGAATCGGACTTTCCTGATTGTTGTTATGAATTCCCCACCTCAGTTACGAATTTGACTTTGTTTTCTTTTTGAAGCTGGTAGCACATTCTGATGGCTGGTAGGCCGTTGTGAAAAACTAGCTTGCTGCTGGAGCTAGTTTTAGTCCGGCCAGCAGGGGGTGCTCATTCCTTGACTTGTATGAGTGCAAAAGTCTTAGTATAATGAATCGGACTTCAGAATGTAAAACAAAAGCAACCTTCTGATAAAGCGTTAGTCCGGCACCTGTAAAAAGGAGCGTCATTCAGATGAGGCATTAAACTGGCCTCCCTTTGTCATTAATTCCCCACCTTAATCATGAATTTGACCTCATTGTTTAAGCTGGTAGCGCATCCTGATGGTCGCCATCCTCCTTGAGCTTGTCAGGATGCGCTACCCCTCTATTAGAGCAGCTTTATTAAGGCGCAGGCTACGAACGCAGGTGTGGCATGCAGTAGGCAGAGTCTGGTTCCTCACTACAGCTAAGCAGGCCAGAGCCTGGTTAGTACACTGGTGGGAGACCATTTGTGAAAATGTAGCTTGCTGGGGTGATCATTCCCTGGTTTGAATGGGTGTAAAAGTCCTAGAGTAATAACTCGGATTTTAGACTGTGAAAAGGAGCATCCTTCAGACGAGGCATTAAACCGGCCTCCTGACATTTTGTTGTCATGAATTCTCCACCTCAGTTACGAATTTGACTTTGTTTTCTTTTTGAAGCTGGTAGCACATTCTGATGGCTGGTAGGCCGTTGTGAAAAACTAGCTTGCTTCTGCAGCTAGTTTTAGTCCAGCCAGCAGGGGGTGATCATTCCCTGGCTTGAATGGGTGCAAAAGTCCTAGTGTAATGACGCAGACTTTAGACTGTAAAAAGGAGCATCCTGCAGATGAGGCATTAAACTGTCCTTCTGACATTCTGTTGTCATGAATTCCCCACCTCAGTTATGAATATGACTTTGTTTTCTTTTTGAAGCTGGTAGCACATTCTTATGGCTGGTAGACCGTTGTGAAAAACTAGCTTGCTGCTGGAGCTAGTTTTAGTCCAGCCAGCAGGGGGTGCTCATTCCCTGACTTGTATGGGTGCAAAAGTCTTAGTATAACGAATCGGACTTCAGAATGTAAAACGAAGCAACCTTCTGATAAAGCGTTAGACCGGCACCTGTAGAAAGGAGCTTCGTTCAGATGAGTCATTAAACTGGCCTCCTGACATTCTGTTGTCATTAATTCCCCACCTTAATCATGAATTTGACCTCACTGTTTAAGCTGTTCATATAGCAGTACTTTTAAAATAAAAGTGCGCAATACACCACTTTTGAATTCATTATTGAATTGTGTGCATAACAATGCGATTAATCGGGATTAATTGCAGAAAAATCATGTGATTAATCACGATTAAAAATTGTAATCGTTACCCAGCACTAATATATACAGTGGGTACGGAAAGTATTCAGACCCCCAACTTAAATGATTTTAGCAAATGGCTGCAATATAACAAAGAGTGAAAAATTGAAGGGGGTCTGAATACTTTCCGTACCCACTGTATATATTAGATTTGGAAATGGTCAATATCAAAAATATCAATATTCTAAATGTTTGTTAATAAATAAATATGTGTAAAAGATAATGTTTGTCTCTTAATTTCATGCCATTGGCAGTAATTTTGAAAATATAAAACCTGTATTTTGAAAATATTAAATAGTTGAGTAGCAGTTCTTCCAAGGTCAAAGTTCAAGTTCAAGGTCAAGTCCTTTTTGGACATGTAAAAGTTAAAATTGTTTAGTTTTTTGTTGTATTGTTTTGTTTTTGTTTTTATTATATTTATTTTACATGTTCGAAATAAAGTTTCAAATCAAATCAAATCAAATCAAAGTTCAGAGGAAGAAAGAAGAGTGTTATACCTTTATATCAATGTACCACTCGGTTTACCACTTTTCCACTTGTTAATTTAATAATACATGTGATATGAAATTATATACACACACAT
>NW_015557202.1:827175-834956 GCF_001515605.1 Sinocyclocheilus anshuiensis | reverse complement strand
TATATATATATATTTAATGGTGATTTTGTTGACCACGTTTATCTTAGAAAATTCATCTTTTCTGACAACTCTTGCTTCATTCATGAAATAGTAAAATTAAATGTAAAAAATGTAAACATTTTCCTTCAGCTGTTAGTAATTATTTCAGGATGTCAAAATACATAACATCATCTTTTATGGGAAAAACTGAATTCAATTTATGAATACACATTTTGTAAGTCAGATTGTCACCATATTTTTCAAATGGTCCACCCGATGGCTTTCACTTTGCAATGTGGGCAGCGTTCCCAATTTCTCTCAGGCAACAGCTTGCAGTTTAATTCTCTCCGGTATGACTGAGTTCTTACTCAGAGCCCAAAAAGAATCGAGAGGGGCAGGAAGCTGTCATTGCTATCTTTAAACGTTTTTGCCTGGTTAAATGATGCAAAAATTGGCACAACTTATTCCTCCAGCCATCTTGTCTGAATTGGGTCAACGGAAAATCTACTTTTTATTTTGGTCCTCCAAATGCTACAAACCCATCTACCTAAATAAATAAATAAAAATAAAAGATAGCATATCCTCCTCTCACTGTTATTATGGATTTCAGTATGGATTAATAGCCACAGATTTTGCAACACTGACAATATTCTGACTTATAAAACAAATCACACAGGCATGCAAAAATGTTGAAAATTTAAATGGATTAGAGTTAGTTTAGATGCAAATACAGATTGGATTATTATGTATATTAATCAATATCTTGTAATCAAATCCCATAATATTAATAAAATGAAATTAGCTGACTGAAATCATACACTGCCCATTCTTTACTGGCTCTCATTACTTGGCATGATTTGGTCTGCATGTTGGCAAAGATAAGAGAGGAGCTGAGTAAGTCTAAAACTATCAGAGTAATCCAAAATATACCATCCTACACTGTCAGCCTGTTTCACAGACTGCTTTTTCATTCTTTTCCCCCCTGTTTTCTTGTGGTTTCATCTATAATCTTTGTTTTCATTTCATTAGTGGGAGGTATTTAAAATATGTCATGTCTTGTTCTTGTGTTCAAAACAAATTCGACAAGTCACATTTTAATAAACAGACAGTTTCTTGACCCTTTTCATATTTAAACACTATAATTTCCCCTATTAATTATTCATATTTATTACATGGTTCATCAGAATATTAAATTCTTATTGGCAATCATGGCATTTAGCAGTCAGACATTTCTTAATATTCGCAGAGCTCTACTAGCAGCTCTCTATGACAGGTGTCAGAAATCTGCGCTACTTTCATGTCTCTCGTATCACAACAGTCACTCTCTCATTTCATACAAACACAATTGGTGCCATCTTGTGTCTCAAACTTGCCGGTATCAAAAATACCAAAGGACCCACATTTCAGAAAAGACAGTTAAGTATTGCAGGGGGATTGCATGCATTCTTATGCTGTCTTTTTTCTTGCACCTGCTTCATGGGCAAGATGACCTCTAACTGAATACAACTGTATACATGAAAATTTCAGCTTTGCTTTGAAACAAATCCCTGATATTCCAAGACAGTACTTCTGTTACAGGCTTTAATGAGAGGGTTGGTACCAGGATACATGGCATGTAGTCTCTGTTTTCGCTTGCTCCTGAACGTTGGTATACAGCTGCAGTGAAGCGCTAGGAAACAGAGGTTCACTGACAACATGTGGCAAACAGCGAAGCTCCAATAACCACATGCTTCTGAGCGCACACATCAGCAGGAGCTGCCCTGTCTCTCAGACTGCTGTCCCTGAGCCCGCTGGGTAGGAAGAGTAATTGGATTTGATGAGAGGGAGGAGAGAAAAGAGCGGCTATATGTGCACGCCTAGATTCTCTTAGTCATACCACACACTGCCAGTAAGTTCACAGAGGCTGGCTTTATCGGATTGACAATTTGAAACTGCCTAGAAGGATTAAACAAATTAGAAATATTACTATTCTATGCAGTAAATGTTCAGGATAAATTGATAAATGACTGTTTATCTTTGCAACAATAAACACTGATTACAGTCAATCGGCTCCTCCAAATGAATGCACCATGAATGAATGATAGTTTTCTTTCCCGGCGATCCGGTTCCTGTTTAAAGGGTTGCTTGAAATGCATGAAAATGTCTGCCAGCTTTTAAGGTAGGGGCAGAAGTCACATTTTAGATTTCTTAAAAAATTATCAGTAAATAATTACTTATTCAGCACATGCACATTTTCTCTGCTTGAGAGAATCTAGTGCAATCATTTCTGTATTTTGAATTAAACTAATATTTTTCGGTTGAAAATTAATTTGAAAGACAGATTCTCACATAGTCATACATAGAGGATTTTGTTCTGACTGTGTGGCAATTGTAACACTTGTTGACTAAAATGTGCAATTAACATTGAAGACTGTTCAAATTGTTCAAACTTATTTTAGATCATTATAATGGTCATCCCACTTTAGCATATTGGCACATAAATGTTTCTTTTAAAAAAGATTTTGTAAGTTTGTAAGTTATGGAGAACAATGTAAATATGTTACAACTGCCCCCGTTCTCCCCTTTTGAAGCACATTAATGTTTGTTGTGATTCTTAACATAGTCCCCAGTCAAACACAGTTTGTTTGCTTTTCACAATACTCGACAGGTTTATTTCTGACATTAAAGCTAGATTTTATGCCTATGGTGTCTTTTTGCACAACAGTTTTAACCACTTCTTTTTTCACATTTTTCAAAATCCATTTACAAAAGGAAAAAGATCATGGTGATTTAATCCCAGTAAAGTCATGTCTATCTATAGCACACTAGCTGTGACGTATTCTCAGGGTCACAGGTGAGCAGTGCTGTTGGAAGGTACCAGGACCTTTCTTCTCAAGGGGTTCAATAAAGCGGCTTCAAGGAGAGTCAAAGACTTTCCTTACAAGATCTCCTTAACAATCGGCTTTCATAGCACTGCCTCCTTTCCGGTTACCTGCCCTACGATGGGCTTGTGGCATTTATTACTTTGGTCCAAAAAGAAATCCCTTGAAACAAGCTGTCAGTGGCACTCACTCTGTCTATCAAAATGATAGGCAGCAAGAAGAACCGACTAAATCTGTTATGAACAAGGGGTTACAGGCTTTCATCTGACTGAGGCTCAGTGTAATGCCAGAGTGCACAGAAAGCCCTCAACAAATTGTACAAAAAAACTAATACAGAAACAGATAATTGAATGAAATGTCAGTCACAACAAAGTGAAAGATGAATACCTCTGAAAACAGGGCTTGGGGATGGTAGATAAATACAATTTAAATACATTTATTTATTTGAGCAATTACACATATTTCAACACTTTACACCAAAATATATGAGCAATTTATATATGATATGTGACCATGAACCACAAAACCAGTCATAAGGGTAAATTTTTCTAAACTGAGATTTATACATCATCTGAAAGCTGAATAAATAAGCTTTCCATTGATGTGTGATTTGTTAGGATAGGACAATATTTGGCAGAGATACAACTATTTGTATTTATTCATTACAATTATTAATTATTAATTATAAATATTTGAAAATCTGGAATCTGAGGGTGCAAAAAAAAAATAAAAATATTGAGAAAATCTCCTTTAAAGTTGTCCAAATGAAGTTCTTAGCAATGCATATTACTAATCAAAAATTAAGTTTTAATATAAAACTTAAATGTTTATATTAAAAAAATTACGTTTTTTAATATTTTTTTTTACAAATATATATATTTTTTAAATTTCATATTTAAAAAGTATATAAAAAATGTTATATTAAAAATTTTAATGTAATATATAAATAAGCTTTCCATTGATGTGTGGTTTGTTAGGATAGGACAATATTTGGCCGAGATACAACTATTTGAGAAAATCGCCTTTAAACTTGTCCAAATTAAGTTCTTAGCAATGCATATTACTAATCAAAAATTTAGTTATAATATATTTACAGTAGGAAATTTACAAAATAACTTCATGGAACATGATCTTTACTTAATATCCTAATGATTATTGGGATAAAAGAAAAATCAATAATTTTGACCCATACAATGTATTTTTGGCTATTGCTACAAATATAACCCAGCGACTTAAGACTGGTTTTGTGGTCCAGGGTCACATATAATATTGATTTTATTTCCTTTTTTCTGTAATTAGAGGCATTTCTGCAAGCCAGTGTAACAAGCAGTCAACAGAGTTGGGATCAATGTGCAGCTTTATTTACAAGTGCTCAAAACTAACAGGCAGAGTTAATTTGCCGGCGTCAGTTAAATTCAAGGCAGCGCAATAACGTGGGCAAACTATAGGCAAACGTTCAGGGCAGGCACCAATCTAGGCAGAGAGTTACTAGTACAATGAGGTAGAGTCACAAAGGCAGGCAGCCTGCTTGAAATCAAGAGCCTGCTTGAAATCTGACAAAAGTATTAAGAAATAAGAAGAGATCACACTTTTAAAAGAAGACCGTTGTTTTATGATTAGACTCATTTTTCATGAGCTCTCTGCCTTACAGAGTAATGAAGCCATTTCCACCTGACCTTGAGGGCCCTAGTCAAGGGTGGCACATTGACAAGTACTCAACCATGCCTACAGGCAGGCCTACTTTCACTATTCTGCTGTATACACACATAATTAGATTTTCAGTTGTCAAAGCACATATCACGAAAGCACACCCTAACCCTCTGCCCCCATTTAAGTAGAACAACCACTGGCCTTGCGAGTGCCTGGCCTTTCATTTTAAAGAGTTAGATAAGGCTGGAGAGAAGGCTGGTGCCAACATGCTCGTCCCTTATTGTTGGTCATTGCGGTAGCTCAGACTAGTGGAATGACCTTAGAAATCTTTATGAATAGCTTTTCAGACACAAAACTGAAAACTAAAACTGCCCCATCCACTTTGGTTAGACATTTGGTTCCCCTTTGGTTCATTGGAAATTATTTATTGAGCCAGTATATAAAGATAGGTATCTTACGTAATGTTTATAAGTACTTTTTTTGTGTGTGTTTGTATATACTGTACACTTAATCATATATGCTGACAGCATCTAAAATATAAAAGTGTTTAGCAAAAAAGAAACAGCTTTATAAATGTAAAAATCTTTATGAATATTTTATAAATGTAGTTTAATAACTACATTTTATTCTTTATTAATTTATATAATATATACAGTTGCATTAAATATAAAATCTTTATTTATTATTAAATATAAAAGTATTATAAATGTAAAAATCTTTATGAATACTTCATAAATACAGTTTTATAAATATATTTTCTAAGATATATTTACTAAGATTCCTAAGTGGATAAAAAAGGGGGAAAAATAAAAGTCTTCAGTACAAATCAAAGTCATGGGCCTGCATGCTTGCTGGCCAGGTGTGTTGGGAATTGGTAAGCCTTTCATTTGCTGATGAACCTAGTGGCACTAGATCCATCAAACCAGCAGAAAAGAACAAAAACCCTGTCTCATCCACTTTGATCACTGGGGGCCAGATGATAGATGACTGTGAGTATGGTGAGAGTGGTAAGACCAAAGTAATGGAGGGAAGAAAGCCTCAAGCCTCATTCCACTCAACACTGGAAACACAAGTTCCTCTGAACACTGAACAGTTCAGTAAAAATGCATCACCACTATTTGCTAAACCATTCACTTTATTGTTGTTTGTTTAACATTACATTTGTAGCTTGACTTTTCAGACTTTTCATATTTTGTCCCTAATTGTTCCTTCAAAAACGCCTTTTAACAATGAGGTTTAGGGTAGTGCTGCACTTGTCACCCACCCTATAGAGAATGAATGATGACCTTACTTATAGATCACAGCAGTCATGGCGCTGCTGTTTCCCAGCAGGGTGTGTCATGGTGGCAATGTTCCTCAAGGGCAAAAACCTAGAACAGCACACTGACACCATCACAACGTCCCAGTGGCCACATTAATTACCATCCATGTGATTCAAATGAGATGAGCGACCATGTGGCCTCTCTTACTCTGCCCTTACACAACCCAACTCACCATCTCTCTCACTTTAAGCCTTTATCTATTATAGACTGTGATTAATGTTGTCATCGTCTCATCTCAGAACACCAACTGCTGCCATTTTTAAGGATGCAGTCAAATATATTCATCAATATATATACTGTATATAGTTCATATTCAGTCCTGTCTACTAAAAAAGATTTTCAATAGAGACTTACTAGTTGCAATTTAGCCGAAAATGGGTTTAATCTGTCCCTGAAACAGGGTCTGAATAATTGCACATTCACAGCTGATGGCATTACAAATTCAATGACAATTACACTTTAATGTGTTATACATATAATTATGCAAGCTTCATTCTTTAAACATTTTGAAAGTCTCCCCTTGTAGACCTGATTTGGATGAGTAGGCTGTTTTAATTTGCATCATTAGCCATTCCAATTTAAATATAATAATTGAGTAACTTGTGTTGTCTTAAAGGAACACCCCACCATTTTTGAAAATAGGCTCATTTTCCAACTCCCCTAGAGTTAAACAGTTGAGTTTTACCGTTTTCAAATCCATTCAGCCGATCTCCGGGTCTGGCGGTAGCACTTTTAGCTGTAGCTTAGCATAGATCATTGAATCTGATTAGACCTTTAGCATCTCGCTCAAAAATGACCAAAGAGATTCTATATTTTTCCTATTTAAAACTTGACTCTTCTGTAGTTACATCGTGTACTAAGACCGACGGAAAAGGAAAAGTTGCGATTTTGATGTGATATTCAACTGTTCAACTCTAAGGGAGTTGGAAAATGAGCCTATTTTCAAAAATAGTGGCGTGTTCCTTTAAGGAAAAGTCATTCAGTAAGACTGCAGAAGTGCCCTGAATCAGCATCAGAGCTTTTCAGAAACAGGCAGCGAGGGAAATGGTAAAGCAATCTTACTGAAATTAATTTTTTTCATCCCTTGTTGGTCTCTCACTGTCATTTAAGCCTAAATATGATTTAAATTACGTTATATCTGGGCGGAAACAATTTCACATCACAGTTGTGATAATTAACAAATTATTGTCAGTGTACTATGACTGTCTTAAACCCTTGATGTAAGGAGAATGGCTAAGAATTCAAAATTAGGTTTGGAGTTGTAGTAATGTACAGTATTATTCCTCTATTTCAGACATTTATGCATAATCATTTTAGCTTCCAAACATAAAAAAAAATAAAAAAATCTGACTTTTAAACAGAACTTGGAGGCAGGTTTTGCATGTCGTAAGACTAAACTAAGAAGCTCATATACTAATGTATTCTCTGTCTGGGCATGGATGATGTTTTCTCACCACAGGCAGACAGCTAATTCCACTTAAGCTCTATTAACCAGACATCTTTGCTGCATACATCAATAATAACCTAAAAGACTAGATCTTTTCAGCTTTCATTGCTCAGGATGCACACCAGATTAAAAAAACTGGTTATTATTCAAATAATTCAGCAAACTTAATATATATATATATATATATTGATTTGTACAAATAATAAATATAATTTATTTATTTAATTTATTTCAATTTAAATAAAGGGTTAAGCTTATTGAAATTCATTGTCAACAAGTACTGCTGTATTCGGCACATTTGACAAGTAAAGATTTGTCTTTTGACATTGAAATAACTTATACAATAATTTGAAGCATTGAAATCCCCCGATAGAAAAGATACAAAACAAAACAAAAGAAACAATTGAAGAGAAAATGTGAGCAAATAAAGAAAAGCGACACCTCTGTATAAAGTTGTCAAGACACAAATAAAAGGAATATGATCTATATGCAAATGATGTAAATACATCAGAATAAACTGAT
>NW_015557202.1:821585-826711 GCF_001515605.1 Sinocyclocheilus anshuiensis | reverse complement strand
TATATATATATATCTCCACAGAGCTGACAATGAGAAGTCTCACAGCTCGGGTGGGCTGAGAGAAGCTTTGATTAAGAATGACCATGTGCATAAACACTGGGATTTCAGCTTGACCTTTTGACTACCTTGATTCATCACAGCATATACCCATAGACCCTTGGCTTTCTGTAACTATAGAAACCTCAGCACTACATACATGCTGACAATGCTGCCTGAGGTAGGCCTACATGGTTAAATTAACCACAAAAATTATATTTTCATGACAGCTTTCCATTGCTTTCATCTCTGTGTGTTTATGTGCCATGTGATTCTCTCTGGCGACATGAAGAACTATCTGAGAGCCTAAACCGCTCCATCCTTTTGTCTCTTTATACGTAGAGCCTCAATAGAATTCCCCACAGGAGGCTGAGAGCATCACTACAGCCACGCTGAGATGATGCATCCCTTATTCTTATGCCAAAACAATTTCCAATTAGTTTACCTTTTTTTCCTTTAAGCCAGTGAGCTCCTACTGCTCTGAAATTATATTGCTTTTTCCTCATGGGTATGAAAGAGGAGTACAAGGTTATAGAGAGGGGAGTCATGAACCTGTGAACCAGCAGTGGTGTTTGTGACTCACTTGCTGATTTAGTTGAGATAAGACATGACCAAAGGGAGGGAAAAGGCTTTTGTCAATTTAGTGGTTCTCCATATCCTTTATGTATAAGATGTGTTTGCCTAGAACCTTTTTCTCCTTTAGCTCATTTGAGACTTGGTTCAAATCGAATGCATTTTTTAAAATTAAGCCTAACAAAAGTGGACCTGAACTTGACAGCTAGTGATAAACATAGATTTTCATGGAGAATAAAAAAAGCAATTTTGACTTAATATTTCCTTTTGTTTTCCACAGGAAAAAAATTCCTTCAAGATTTTTCACAGCACTGTCTGTTTTAAATGTACACTATAGATAAACTACAAACATTTGTGTCAGTCAGATTTTTTTTTTCTGTAAAGAAATTAATACTTTTCTTCAGCAGACGCACTAAAATGATCAAAATTGACAGTAAAGACATTTATAATTACAAAATGTTTCT
Source organism: Sinocyclocheilus anshuiensis (assembly GCF_001515605.1). Taxonomy (NCBI): domain Eukaryota; kingdom Metazoa; phylum Chordata; class Actinopteri; order Cypriniformes; family Cyprinidae; genus Sinocyclocheilus; species Sinocyclocheilus anshuiensis. Next base: position 825,638 of record NW_015557202.1, on the reverse strand, counting down.
ATTTCAAATAAATTATCTTTGACTTTTCTATTCATTAAATAATCCTGATATGAAATATATAATTTTAACACAAACATTAAACAACGGTTTTGAGCATTGATATTAATAAGAAATTTTTCCTGAGCACCAATCATCATATCAGAATGATTTCTGAAGGATCATGTGGCATTAAAGACTGGAGTAATTATTTTAAATTGTGATAATAATTTCCAATATTACTGTTTTTGCTTACTTTTTGATCAAATAAATGCAGTCTTGGTGAGAATATGAGACACCAAAAACAAAAACTTTACAGACTACATACTTTTGAATGGTAGTGTGTGTGTGTGTGTGTGTGTGTGTGTGTGTGTGTGTGTATAAATTCCAAAGAAAATATTTAAATATTTAAAAGATACAGAGCTGTGAAAAGAGTATAGTTTTTGTTTGTTTGTTTGTTAAATTATATCACCCTCACTCATAAATACTATCCCAATAAAATTCCAGTATTGATATGCCAACATATGTTATAACAAAACTGCATGTATTGAATGGGGTGTACTTCTTCTCAGCACTGTATGTTGATACTGTGATTCAAACATGTAACCTTCTGTTGTTTTAGAAATTAGCATTTAACTGCAAATTATAACAATATGAAACACATTTTTAAAATAAAACTCCTTCAGCGAGTGTATCCATATCTCTTTTAGGGCACCACAAATGCCTGCAAGACTCAATTATACGAGAAATAAATGTCTATAGCACGGTAGAATGATGCTGAGTGACATTCAGATTAATCCAATAGAGCCGCAACACATTATGCCGTAACCACTTCCCCTGAGCCGTGAATCTCTTCAAGCCCAGAAACACTAGTAATGAAACAGTTTGTATTGATCGAAGGACATTTAGTGGGACAAAGGTGCCTAGTATCGATCAACCAATCCAGTCAACGTGACTATAACATGGCTGGCTGTTTAGTGAGCATGCAGAGAGGCAGGAGGAAGCTTCTCAGATGTCTACTGGGACAGTGCCAGTTATAGAGGGCTGAAGAGATAATGAACTTAATGCTACCAGGCATCTCGGGGAGTTTAAGTGAGGTTTTCTGCAGCAGAGCCAACTGGACTATGGTGACTGTGGCATGCAACATTAATCAGTGGTGCCATTCAATTCAAAAGGGTTCATTTATGTCCTGGTTTCTTGTGGGATTATAATAAATGAAGGATGTAAAATGATTTTGGGTAAAGTGAAATTTGTGACAGTTTAATTAGTTCAGCCAGCAGCCTGGCAAGACATGGAGGGTATTTTAACAGCAGGAGGTAATTTCTACCCATTGGCATCCCTGTCGAAAAGACCATCTTAGATCAGAATGAATTTCAATGCAGGCTTTTTAGGCTTGTTCTAACTGGTTTGGTGTTTTGATTTAGCTGGTAGGCCAAGTCTGGTTGTCATTCCACCATCACATGACTGGCATCCAAAACAGAGTGCTGGTTACCAACAAATTTGGTCTTTTCAACAGTGATAACTTGTGGTAAATACTCTCTACAAGCAGTGACACTTGTTCACAAGTTTGATGCAGTTGCCTTCATTTAATTTTAAATGTGTTTGCCAAGAATAAATGACAGCATTTGTAATTTGATGACAGTAAAAACATTTGCTCTTCAAGGACCTTCAGTATAGTTAGCAATTTAATTTCTGTTAATAGTTCAGTGTAGCTAACTACTGTAGTAGTATAGGAATAGGAAAGCTTAAGCCATTTACATCAAGCCGAAATGTGTTATAATTTTCACTATATTCGGAGTCATGTCTTTAACCTTGATGCAATGGCATAAGCAAAGCAAACAAAACATTAACACAGCGAAAGCATAAATCGTTTCTCACATTCAACTCCCAGTAGTCCAGGGCACTTTTGTTGTTAGCAATTTTAAATGCAGTGTTTTGTTGTCATATAATGTGGTGAGGTGTGATAAGTGTTTGATTGTTTCTCCAAGAAATGTGTAATTTCATGATTATTCATACTGTTGATATTGAACTTTTTTTGGCATTTTGCTACAATGCACAATGTTTTGCTCCCTATAGGCCAGTAGACTGAACCCTGCAATTCACCTAAAAGCATGTTTTATGCACTTTTGATTTTTAAGCTGGCTGTTAAGCTATTCTTTGGTTGCCAGTGCTTTTATCCATGAAGTTGCATTTAAATATTTGTTTTATTTAGTATGCAAATGATGAGTTTGGTAAACTGTAAGTCCATCAGATGGGCTGGTAATTATAATTATTAACAGTTAAAGGCCAGTTAACAAAGAAGTTACTTCACTACAAGTGTTTCTTTCTCTCTCTTTTTAATAGTTGTTAAATTACATGACTTCAAAACATCCCATCTAGAATAAGGCGCATACAAGACTGTTGCCAAGAACAGAATGGCAAAACAAACTCCTTTCTATAGGGAATTCTCTTATGAAAGTCTTAATCAAAATAAAGAACGTCTCTTTTCCCCATATAACCCAGAGGCCATAAGAAAGTTGCTATCAGGTTTTTGTACTGACGCTGGGGAATGTATGAAGAATGTTCAAGTAAGCCTTTCAGCATGTTAGCTCAAACAAACTGACTTCAAATGTCTTCTGACAACCCAATCTTTAATATTAGTGGTCCTGATGGCCTCAAGCTCTTGAGCGATTTGTGTGCTGAATATTGCATCACAAAGGATCACATTCTCCTAATGTAATTGAATGCAATTACCAGACATCAAGTTGCAGTAATGTTTTTTTAACCACCAACCATTTTAAAATGACCACAAACCGCCCACAGTATATTTGCTGTTACTGAATGTCCAGTGGAAATAAAATCAAGAACTAGCACTTAGGATTTAACCCATTCACTGTTAATCTATTGGTAAATAGGGCTGGGTATCAATATAGATTTCCCAATTTGACTCTGATTCATTCGGGTATTTCAATATGAATTAAATTCTCTCTATGTTAATGTATAGGCAGAACAAAGTACAAATTTATGAGATTTAAACTCGCAATTTGACTTTTTTCTCTCCTAACAATTGCAAGTTAACATCTTACAATTCTGCCTTTTTTTTTCCTCAGAATTCAGAATTTTTATCTCACAATTCTCAGAAATGTGAGGAAAAAAGTCAGAATTGTGAGATAAAAAAGTCGCAATTATTATTTTTATTATTATTATTATTATTATTATTATTATTATTATTCTGTGGCATAAACTGGCTTCCATAGTAACTCGAACCAATCACATCTCTTAAGAGTCATTTGGGTAAGGAAAAAAAAACTGCAAACAGTGACATCTACAGAATGGAAAGTTCTGTACATTTTCAGACAGCCATTAAAGATCATAACATTTCGATCTTGGGATTTTAAGAATCAATCAGTCCAGTGAAGATTGTGATTCATTAATAATTTACCCAGCCCTTTAGTGTTAAATAAAATTTTCAACTATTAAAGAGACTACGCTACTAAAACAGATCATAATCTCTATTGAATTCAACTAATTTATGTTTAAACCAGAAGAAAAACTCCTACCGGTGATCGTCAAAAAGAGTATGATGAACATCCATTGCAGAGAAACACTTGGCAGCCGGACAGCCTGAGGGAATAAGTTACATCAGGCAAAGGTTTTGCTTTTTTCTGTAAATGGCAAGCAACAATGGAGATACAAAAAGAGTATTTGTTCATAGTTCAGGTGAAAAGTGTATGCTGTTATTATGTCTATTATTTCTGTGTTCAGCAAACAGAGAGTCATATTGTTGAGGCATAGTTTATACGGTAACATAATAAGAAAAATGCTTTTAGTAGATTGCAGCGAGGAAACACTCAAATAAATGAACTGGCATCAGTGAACAATAGTTATCCTCAGAATAGTTGAGAGCAGGGATCATTTTAATGCATGGTAATGTTAATGCACGACACTCTTACCATAGTTATATCAGGTATGTGAAGGTAAATCAAATGTGTATTACTTCCTTGTGTATTTTTTCCCTAATACATTTTTTTGGTTTAAAAAAAAATGTATCCTAAATTATTCAATTTTTTTTTCTTTTCTTTTTGGCTTGATTTAATA
>NW_015557202.1:815532-821392 GCF_001515605.1 Sinocyclocheilus anshuiensis | reverse complement strand
AATAATACAGTGTAGATGAGGCATGATTTTAGATTACTAATGTATTTTACATTTAAAAAGTGTCTCTTTGAGGTTTAAAAATGATTAAAATATGTAGTTTATCAGCTTGTCATCAAACTCTGTGTAACCATAGCCTGATAATATGAATATGAGGCCTGTGCATAATAACCTGCAGATGTTTTAATTGAAATTTTAGTGTCATAAAATTACCAGTAGGCTGAAATTATAAGAAAAAATCAAAGTGTTATTTTCCATGCTCTCCCTAACCGATTTATATAAATATATACATGAATGCATTTTCCTTTTCAAGAGAGTATTATACTATACAAAAGCAAGTGAATCAGCACGGGTATTTTGCTCCACTTGCACATTGTGGGAGATGCATTTGCATACCCATATGTGGGTAATTATAAGTGGGAAGTGAGTAGTAATTTTGAGTTGTAGGTCAGAGAGATTGACTGCAACAAGAACAGCATAGCAAGTTCCTGAATATGGGCGTCTTGGGTTATTTGTACACTTTGTGTTGTGTAATGTTTCTAAGTATAAAATTCATGTGAAATATCTAGCATAAAAGTCAATGAGCCAGCTGCAATCTATACGTGCCTTTACATGTAGACTCTGCATGAAGCATGTGCTTTGACCCAAAGACCTACCCTTTCTCATTTTAATTTGCTTCAAGTGGGTGTTCCTGTAAAGAATTGCAGTTTTGACAGTAATTTGGTGCAGAACTGAAGAGCTTTGAAGTCTGAATGGCACTAGGTGACGTAAGACCCATGCATCATTCACAAATGGCCTCTGGAAGACAACAGATAGCAAAATGCATAACAATAACAGTGTGATTTCATCAGCTTGAGGACACTTTTGTACAGAAATATGGGTAGTTTTATGAAACAGCTCATAATATTACCTGGGCTGTGCACATTGCCTTTCTCTCTGAATAATTGCAGCCTCTCAATCAAACGTTCCGTCTGTTGAGTAGCGACACCCACACTGCCAGCCTGTATCTCATTTACCTGATCGCCTCTTTGTGCAGAACTCTCCTACTCAGCAAGATTTTTTCCAGGAATGCTGTTGACTACAGTGTCGGGGTAGTGCGAACCTGAAGAAATAGTCCCCTAATTATATTTTGAAAATGTGTAATGGGCAAAGAAAAACCTGCCTGCTGATCAAATACTTGGTAGGTTTAAGCAGTGTTGAATTCTGTTGCCATAATGAGAACTGATGACTTTTGAAAGATTATCCATGTATGGTGTAATATATCCATGAATGAGTCTCAAACCAATGTACCCATTTTTCACTGATTAAAATGGGTCCGTAAATTTATTGGAAATATGATATAGTAAAAACAGTAATATTGGGAAATATGTGTACAATTACAATTTAAAATAACTGTTTTCTTTTAATATATTCATATATTTTAAAATGTACTTTATTCCTGATGAAAAGCTGAATTTTCAGCAGCCATTCCGGACTTCAGTGTCACATGATCCTTCAGAAATCATTCTAATAATGCTGATTTTGTACACAAGAAACATTTATTATTATTATGAAAAAATACACAAGGAAGTAATAATATTATAATTATTATTATTTTTATGTTGAAAACAGTTGTGCTGCTTAATATTTTTTGTGGAAACGGTGAATTTTCCAGGATTCTTTGAAGAAATAAAAAGTATTTATTTGACAGTCACTTTTGATCAATTTAATGCATCCTTGCTGAATAAAAGTATTAATAAAGAAATAAAAAATAAATAAATAAAAATACTGACCCCAAACTTTTGACTTTTGAACAGTAGTATATATATATATATATATATATATATATATAAATACATACAGCATAACCCTACATACATAACCCCAACTGTCTTCATTTGTGTATTTTTGATTAAATATTTAGAATAATAGTAAAATATGAATTGATTTACAGAACAAATTAAAACACATAGTTTTACTAGTGACATTCAGGGCAAAAGAAAAGGTCAAAGGTCTGGATAGCAAATTTCTAGTCCCTCAGTATCTAGCGCTGGGTCCTCTGTCGACCTTAAAGGAATTACCGCCTAATTGCTGTCATGATTTAATTGAGAGACTATGAGAATAGCATCTGAGCTGCATTACAATCACCTTTATATTAATTGGTGAAGAATCTCTTTGCATGTTCTGCGAAGAACATTGTGTTAAAAATAATGCTTTAATGAATGTCCAACTATACCAGGCATGCCAAAATCTTGCTGCTGGAGATCGACCATCCTGCAGAGTTTAATTTCAGCTCTAATCAAATACACCTGAAGCAGCTAATCAAAGCCTGTGGGTTCACATGAAAATTACAGGCAGGTGTGTAGAGCAGGGTTGAGACAAAAATCTGCAGGAAGGAAGATTTCCAGGCTGCACACCAGTACTTTATAACACATTCTATGTGTGTGTGTTCTAATTGTCCAATAGTGACCTGAGAAGTGGACTTCACAGGCTGTTCAACTCTCATGAGATTTTGGTAACACTTTAGAATACTGTTCTGTCATTAATGAATAACTACACAGGAACAAATAACTAATGCACTAATAACATTCTAGTAACTACTATTAACTAACAAGAAATTCTGATTAACGATTAGGAAGTAATAGCGCTCAGTTGAAAGTGGTAGTTCACTATTAGCTAATCAGTAACTGCTATTTTTTTATATATATATCCTGGTGAACTTCTAAGAGCTACTATAGGTTCATAATTAATGTGTATTATGCATAATGTATAATTAATTCTAAAGTGAAGATCGTGGTAAGCCACTAATGACTCAAGTATTACCAAATCCTTCTAAAGGAACTACTAATTATTTAGATCAGTATTCTAAAGTGAAGATCACGGTAACCCACTAGTAATGACTCAAGTGTTACCAAATCTAGCAAAAAGAGTTACTAACCAGAATCTTACAAAAACCTCAAAATCTTACAATGATTTCATTAATTACTACAGAGTTATTGTGTTATTCACTTTAGAATACTGATTCAAATAATTAGTCATTCCTTCTGAAGAATTTGGTAATACTTGAGCCATTACTAGTGGTTTACCATGACCTTCACTTTAGAATTAATTATACATTATGCATTATCCATATTAATTATGAACCTGTATACAGTAGTTCTTAGTAGTTCTTGGGGAGGCATGGAAAAAAATAGTAGTTCCTGATTAACTAATAGTGGACTACCACATTAGATTAAGCGCTATTATTTATTAATTCATTAATGTTAGTTATTAGAGTGCTAATATTGTGTCACACATGTGTTCTTATGTAGTTATTCATTAATGAAGGTACAGTATTCTAAAGTGTTACTGATTTTAAATCACATGGAGGATATATGATCAGTCTGAAGGGCACTGCAAACGGCATAGGGAACAAGTGTACATCAAAATACCACTTCACAAAAAGTGGTGAAGGAAAATGCATGCATGCTGCCATGCTTTGACTCATTGCATTGCTTAAATTTTACAAACAATACACAACCAGGCATTGCACACCACAAAATTTGGCTAAAATACGCTCTGTAAAAAGGAGCTGAATCTCTGTCGTTTATATTTGGAATTAATTTACTTAAGGAGTTGTTCCTGGCAGTTGTTTGCTAGTATAAATCAGACAAGTTATGTGATTGTTACAATGCATTTATCATGATCATGCGGAAAGTAACAGCAAGGAAGACACAGTTGTTTTAGGTATACAAATCATTTATTTTCATAAACACTAACAATAGTCATTTATCACTGATTACGGGAGTTTTGAGTATGACAGTTTAACCATCCATCCATTTTCCAAACAGTTTATTTTACGTAGGGTTGCAGGGATGATGGATCTACTGAAGTATCCTGGATGCATGAATGAAAATTAATACTCATTTCAATATATAGTACATAGTTTTAGGTAAATACACATTATGCCATCACTCTCAAAAGTGTTACCTGAGTGATTGGTTTGACTCTTATCTCTTAACACTGCTTATGTCTGGATTTTCATCAAAATAAGAAATGGGTCTATCATAAAAATAAATAAATAAATAAAAATGAGGAACTCTTTTGTATTTTATGATGGACAATATAACTGCATGCATGTGCACCATAAGCAACTGCCATTCTTACAGTACATAGCCAAATGAGGACACCTAACTCCATATATCTGTGAACTCAGTGGTATGGTCTTTTGTCATCCATTGCAAAACTTCAATGCTCTTGAACATTAGATGGCAGTAATTTCATGTTTTACTAGTCAGTTGCCATAATGGGTCATTCATCATGAGCAAGGGCATCTTTCTCCATTGACGGCCATTTAAAATATTAGATGGTAGTATAGTTTACCAATGCTCAGTTGCTGTTTGTTGTTGTTGTTGTTGTTGTTGTTGTTTTTTAGGGAGATTAGTCCCAACCTGGTATGGACAGAGTGAGTAATTGACATTTTATGAATGTTTTATTTAAAGATCTTACACTCCTTTGTCTCTGTTACACTCCTTTGTCTGAATGTAATAGCATCTTTGCTCAAGTTGCTTTCACATGATTGGATTAGATAATTGGTGGCTGGCCTCTATTCAGCACACTCTCACAAAACACTGAATCACAGATTTGTATCAACTCTGTTGATTTACAAAGGATTATAATTATTGCCCTGTCAAGACACGGATTTCCCTGGGACTTTAATGATGCTGCATAGGCATGTTTGCATGTTTCCTTTAAAGAAATGGTCATTCAGCCATTGTTGAATCTTTAAAGACATTTTGAGTTTAAGTTCGGAAGGACGTATTGATTCTACATTACCAGACCTGTGATGAAACCAAGGTGTTAATTAATCGAACTCTGTCAAAGCCCATATGCGAGTTAAGTTAGTGTGACTCTCTCTCCCACTCAGTTTCTCTCTGGCTATTTTCCTTTGTCAAAGCCTGTAATTGGATTATTGGCATTGGCAGAACCGCATGTGAAACAATGAGAAAAGTGTATTGATCATGGTCTGCCTGTACCTTCAGTCAGCATGGCTTTTGCTAATTTAAAACTCTTCTATGATACAGGGCTTGTTGAGATCATGTATTTTCCCACGAATTGCTGCAGGACTCACAGATTAGATTCAGTATCTAGTTTGGAGGGATTGCAAGCTTAAAGGCTAAAATGTGTTTTATTTCAACACATCTTGATGTGTTTTATTTATTTATTTTTTATTATTTTTATTTTGTACTTCTGTGTGAGTCTGCAGCATGTGTAAAGCTCACTGGATGTTTTTTTAAGGCTATCAGTTTGTGATCTGAATATCTCCATGATTTTAAAAGTTTTTTTTTATATTAAAATAAAAAAACAAACAAACAAACATAAACTTAATATGCAGAGACAACTATAAACATACCATTCACAGTGTAATGTGGTGTTTGGGTTTTGTCATGTTCATGTTTTCATGTATTTTATTTTGTAATTGTTGGATCACACTGTAAATAAACTGCACTTGGGTTCTCACTTACGCTTACCTTCAGTGGATTGATCGTTACAGAATACATGACCGCTAAAAAATGAACCCAGCAGTTGTTCGCATTCTGAGCCTTCGTCAAGGAAGTGGGGAAAGGTTCACTGGTCCCTTGCCGAGTATATAGACTTTGCTCTGTGGTTGAGTGGATCTGCTTTCACTGTAGGTGTTGTGGAGAAGGAACACGGCACTAAACCAGAGCCAGAGTCTGCTCACTTCATGCTCACTCTGCCAAGCCAGGGTCTGCTCACTTCATGCCTGCCAAACCAAAGCCTGCTAACGTCTTGTCTGCCAAGCCAGAGCCTGCTAATGCCATGTCTGCTACTCCAGGACCTGCTCACATCATGCCAGTTAAGTCAAAGTTTACTCATGTCATGT
>NW_015557202.1:813624-815492 GCF_001515605.1 Sinocyclocheilus anshuiensis | reverse complement strand
CTATGAGTCTGTCTCAGAGCCCTCTCCTATCCACGAGTCTGCTCCAAGGGCCTTTCCTGTGCCTCTAGAAGTGGTAGCATCCGCTGCAGAACCTCTAGAGGTGGCGGCATCCGCTGCAGAACCTCCTGAGGTGGTGGCGTCCACTTCCGAACTCACTACCTGCCCTGTCACGGCCACAGAGGCTGTTCACGAACTCACAGACTGTCTTGTCACGGCGGCCGTTCACGAACTCACAGACTGTCTTGTCACGGCCATGGAGGCCGTCCATGAATTCACTGCCTGTCCTGTTACGGCCAAGGAGGCCGTTCATGAACTCTCTGTCTGTCCTGCCACGGTCACGGAGGCCGTTCATGAACTCACTGTCTATCCTGCCATCTCCGCCATGGCTCCCTGCTCTGCCTGTTCCTCTTCACGGGCCTGGCCCTCCATCCCTCCCCGAGTTCCACCTCCACTCCACCACCCTCCTGGACGTTTTGGGTTTTGTTTGGGCGTCTGGAGCCACCCTTAGAGAGGGGGGGAAATGTAATGTGGTGTTTGGGTTTTGTCATGTTCATGTTTTCATGTCTTTTTATTTTGTAATTGTTTCATGCTGTCAGTGTCATGCTTCCCTTGCCCTCATGTATCTCTACCTTGTGTAGGTGTCATGCTCTCATTGGTTATTGTCTAGTCATGTGATTCCCTTGTCTGTGTCATGTTCTGATTGGTTGTCTTAGTCATGTGTCTTGTTTCCCATTGGTTTGTTCATGTCATGTGACCCTTCTTATCTGCTATAAGTAGCCATCATGTTCCCATTGTGCCTGGTCGTGTATTGATGTTGTAACCCGCTGTTGGTGAGTCTAGTCTGTTCATGCCTCGTCAAGTCTGTTCTGGTCTAGTCTGTTCATGCCTCGTCAAGTCTGTTCTAGTCAAGTCTGTTCATGTCAAGTCTCGGATATTGTTTGGATCACACTGTAAATAAACTGCACTTGGGTTCTCACTTACACTCGCCTTCAGTGGATTGATCGTTACACACAGGCTGATTTCCACAAAAATGTGAACACTGTGGCTCTGTGGTCTGGTTTGTTTGAATAAAGACTGGAATTCACTACATGAAATTTGCCCAGATTTTTGTCCCGTTTTGCAGTCTGGATAAGACAATCTGCAGGCTTTGAGCAATCAGAGTTTCATAGAAAATTCACATAGCTTAAGTCTGTGATTCGATTATTTAAAGCACCAGGGAAATCCATGTCTTAACATGTCACCTTTTATGCGTTCAGATTTTAAAATTCATGTAGTATATTCCAGCTTTAACACTGGCTCAACTAATGGTATGATTTTGGGGGAGGGATTAACTGTTTGTCTAATCAATGGCAGATGGGGAAATCTTCAGGAAATCTAATTGAAAACAGTCATTATTCTTGGAATTCTATTTGGTGACATACAGCTTTAAGATATAATTTTAATAAGAATTCCCAAGATGCATTGGAAGTAATGTCATTCAGTGTGGGCTGTGCCATAGCTTTTCCATTAAGAATTACTTCATGAAAATTGTTTAATAAAATTATTACAATTGACCCTGAGCACAGTATAACTGTACATATTCTGCTGGAGTAGTGCTATAGTATCCATGTAGCTGCATAACAAAGAGACGAAAGGGAAAAAGAAACACATTTTTAAAATCCGTGTCAAGAATCTGCTCTTGACCTAATGCTGCTATTTAGATTGGGGTCGGCACTCTTTTTAACATGGAGTGCTGTTTTTCTTTTTAATCACTGTGTAGAGCAAAAAGCAACAAAACGGGCACTGTGTGCATGAGTGGCACTGCACAACACACTGGATAGTCGGTTAGCAGGATAGCAACGAATAGCTTCATCTATGTGGAGCGGTTC